>NW_026871270.1:0-57500 GCF_028564815.1 Eubalaena glacialis
CCGTACCCTAAGCCATACCCTAACCCTAACCCTAACCCTAACCCTAACCCTAACCCTAAACCATACCCTACGCCGTACCCTAACCCGTACCCTAACCCGTATCCTAAGCCGTACCCTAACCCTAACCAATACCCTACGCAGTACCCTCCCCCGTACCCTAAGCCGTACCCTAACCCTAACCCTAACCCTAACCCTAACCCCTACCCTACGCCGTACCCTCACCCGTCCCCTATCCCATACCCTAAGCCGTACCCTAACCCTAACACTAACCCTAACCCTAACCCTAACCCTAAACTACCCTTGACTGCTTTTGCCTCCATTAGATTTCCTAAGCACTAGTGTTTTAAGGAACAGGTTAAAAAGAAAATCCTAATGTGATTTTTTTATAATGTGTTTATTCTTTATCTTATCCTAGTGACTAAAATCTTCTCCATGGCTGGACCCCAAATAATATTACTTTACGTGCTAAGTGGTATCTAGAGAGTGGGATAGGTTTAATAAATACCCTAATCCTAACGTGTACCCTAACCCTAACCCATACCCTAACCCTAACGCGTACCCTAACCCTAACCCAAACCCTAACCCTAACACGTACGCTAATCCTAACCCGTACCCTAAACCAATCCCTAACCCTAAAACTAACCCTAACCCTAACCCTAACCCTAACCCATACCCTACGCCGTACCCTCACCCGTACCCTAACCCGTACCCTAAGCCGTACCCTAACCCTAACCCTAACCCTAACCCATACGCTACGCCGTACCCTCACCCGTACCCTAACCCGTATCCTAAGCCGTACCCTAACCCTAACCCTAACCCTAACCTATACCCTACGCCGTACCCTCACCCATACCCTAACCCGTACCCTAAGCCGTACCCTAACCCTAACCCTAACCCTAACCCATACGCTACGCCGTAACCTCACCCGTACCCTAACCCGTATCCTAAGCCGTACCCTAACCCTAACCCTAACCCTAACCTATACCCTACGCCATACCCTCACCCGTACCCTAACCCGTACCCTAAGCCGTACCCTAACCCTAACCCTAACCCTAACCCTAACCCTAACCCATACCCTACGCCGTACCCTAACCCGTACCCTAACCCGTATCCTAAGCCGTACCCTAACCCTAACCAATACCCTACGCAGTACCCTCACCCGTACCCTCACCCGTACCCTAAGCCGTACCCTAACCCTAACCCTAACCCTAACCCTAACCCTAACCCCTACCCTACACCGTACCCTCACCCGTCCCCTATCCCATACCCTAAGCCGTACCCTAACCCTAACACTAACCCTAACCCTAACCCTAACCCTAAACTACCCTTGACTGCTTTTGCCTCCATTAGATTTCCTAAGCACTAGTGTTTTAAGGAACAGGTTAAAAAGAAAATCCTAATGTGATTTTTTTATAATGTGTTTATTCTTTATCTTATCCTAGTGACTAAAATCTTCTCCATGGCTGGACCCCAAATAATATTCCTTTACGTGCTAAGTGGTATCTAGAGAGTGGGATAGGTTTAATAAATACCCTAATCCTAACGTGTACCCTAACCCTAACCCATACCCTAACCCTAACGCGTACCCTAACCCTAAACCAAACCCTAACCCTAACACGTACGCTAATCCTAACCCGTACCCTAAACCAATCCCTAACCCTAAAACTAACCCTAACCCTAACCCTAACCCTAACCCATACCCTACGCCGTACCCTCACCCGTACCCTAACCCGTACCCTAAGCCGTACCCTAACCCTAACCCTAACCCTAACCCATACGCTACGCCGTACCCTCACCCGTACCCTAACCCGTATCCTAAGCCGTACCCTAACCCTAACCCTAACCCTAACCTATACCCTACGCCGTACCCTCACCCATACCCTAACCCGTACCCTAAGCCGTACCCTAACCCTAACCCTAACCCATACGCTACGCCGTACCCTCACCCGTACCCTAACCCGTATCCTAAGCCGTACCCTAACCCTAACCCTAACCCTAACCTATACCCTACGCCATACCCTCACCCGTACCCTAACCCGTACCCTAAGCCGTACCCTAACCCTAACCCTAACCCTAACCCTAACCCATACCCTACGCCGTACCCTAACCCGTACCCTAACCCGTATCCTAAGCCGTACCCTAACCCTAACCAATACACTACGCAGTACCCTCACCCGTACCCTCACCCGTACCCTAAGCCGTACCCTAACCCTAACCCTAACCCTAACCCTAACCCTAACCCATACCCTACGCCGTACCCTAACCCGTACCCTAACCCGTATCCTAAGCCGTACCCTAACCTAACCCTAACCACCCTAACCTATACCCTACGCCATACCCTCACCCGTACCCTAACCCGTACCCTAAGCCGTACCCTAACCCTAACCCTAACCCTAACCCTAACCCTAACCCATACCCTACGCCGTACCCTAACCCGAACCCTAACCCGTATCCTAAGCCGTACCCTAACCCTAACCAATACACTACGCAGTACCCTCACCCGTACCCTCACCCGTACCCTAAGCCGTACCCTAACCCTAACCCTAACCCTAACCCTAACCCTAACCCCTACCCTACACCGTACCCTCACCCGTCCCCTATCCCATACCCTAAGCCGTACCCTAACCCTAACACTAACCCTAACCCTAACCCTAACCCTAAACTACCCTTGACTGCTTTTGCCTCCATTAGATTTCCTAAGCACTAGTGTTTTAAGGAACAGGTTAAAAAGAAAATCCTAATGTGATTTTTTTATAATGTGTTTATTCTTTATCTTATCCTAGTGACTAAAATCTTCTCCATGGCTGGACCCCAAATAATATTCCTTTACGTGCTAAGAGTATCTAGAGAGTGGGATAGGTTTAATAAATACCCTAATCCTAACGTGTACCCTAACCCTAACCCATACCCTAACCCTAACGCGTACCCTAACCCTAACCCAAACCCTAACCCTAACACGTACGCTAATCCTAACCCGTACCCTAAACCAATCCCTAACCCTAAAACTAACCCTAACCCTAACCCTAACCCTAACCCATACCCTACGCCGTACCCTCACCCGTACCCTAACCCGTACCCTAAGCCGTACCCTAACCCTAACCCTAACCCATACGCTACGCCGTACCCTCACCCGTACCCTAACCCGTATCCTAAGCCGTACCCTAACCCTAACCCTAACCCTAACCTATACCCTATGCCGTACCCTCACCCGTACCCTAACCCGTACCCTAAGCCGTACCCTAACCCTAACCCTAACCCTAACCCATACGCTACGCCGTACCCTCACCCGTACCCTAACCCGTATCCTAAGCCGTACCCTAACCCTAACCCTAACCCTAACCTATACCCTACGCCATACCCTCACCCGTACCCTAAACCGTACCCTAAGCCATACCCTAACCCTAACCCTAACCCTAACCCTAACCCTAACCCTAAACCATACCCTACGCCGTACCCTAACCCGTACCCTAACCCGTATCCTAAGCCGTACCCTAACCCTAACCAATACCCTACGCAGTACCCTCACCCGTACCCTAAGCCGTACCCTAACCCTAACCCTAACCCTAACCCTAACCCCTACCCTACGCCGTACCCTCACCCGTCCCCTATCCCATACCCTAAGCCGTACCCTAACCCTAACACTAACCCTAACCCTAACCCTAACCCTAAACTACCCTTGACTGCTTTTGCCTCCATTAGATTTCCTAAGCACTAGTGTTTTAAGGAACAGGTTAAAAAGAAAATCCTAATGTGATTTTTTTATAATGTGTTTATTCTTTATCTTATCCTAGTGACTAAAATCTTCTCCATGGCTGGACCCCAAATAATATTCCTTTACGTGCTAAGTGGTATCTAGAGAGTGGGATAGGTTTAATAAATACCCTAATCCTAACGTGTACCCTAACCCTAACCCATACCCTAACCCTAACGCGTACCCTAACCCTAACCCAAACCCTAACCCTAACACGTACGCTAATCCTAACCCGTACCCTAAACCAATCCCTAACCCTAAAACTAACCCTAACCCTAACCCTAACCCTAACCCATACCCTACGCCGTACCCTCACCCGTACCCTAACCCGTACCCTAAGCCGTACCCTAACCCTAACCCTAACCCTAACCCATACGCTACGCCGTACCCTCACCCGTACCCTAACCCGTATCCTAAGCCGTACCCTAACCCTAACCCTAACCCTAACCTATACCCTACGCCGTACCCTCACCCGTACCCTAGCCCGTACCCTAAGCCGTACCCTAACCCTAACCCTAACCCTAACCCATACGCTACGCCGTACCCTCACCCGTACCCTAACCCGTATCCTAAGCCGTACCCTAACCCTAACCCTAACCCTAACCTATACCCTACGCCATACCCTCACCCGTACCCTAACCCGTACCCTAAGCCGTACCCTAACCCTAACCCTAACCCTAACCCTAACCCTAACCCTAACCCATACCCTACGCCGTACCCTAACCCGTACCCTAACCCGTATCCTAAGCCGTACCCTAACCCTAACCAATACCCTACGCAGTACCCTCACCCGTACCCTCACCCGTACCCTAAGCCGTACCCTAACCCTAACCCTAACCCTAACCCTAACCCTAACCCCTACCCTACGCCGTACCCTCACCCGTCCCCTATCCCATACCCTAAGCCGTACCCTAACCCTAACACTAACCCTAACCCTAACCCTAACCCTAAACTACCCTTGACTGCTTTTGCCTCCATTAGATTTCCTAAGCACTAGTGTTTTAAGGAACAGGTTAAAAAGAAAATCCTAATGTGATTTTTTTATAATGTGTTTATTCTTTATCTTATCCTAGTGACTAAAATCTTCTCCATGGCTGGACCCCAAATAATATTCCTTTACGTGCTAAGTGGTATCTAGAGAGTGGGATAGGTTTAATAAATACCCTAATCCTAACGTGTACCCTAACCCTAACCCATACCCTAACCCTAACGCGTACCCTAACCCTAACCCAAACCCTAACCCTAACACGTACGCTAATGCTAACCCGTACCCTAAACCAATCCCTAACCCTAAAACTAACCCTAACCCTAACCCTAACCCTAACCCATACCCTACGCCGTACCCTCACCCGTACCCTAACCCGTACCCTAAGCCGTACCCTAACCCTAACCCTAACCCTAACCCATACGCTACGCCGTACCCTCACCCGTACCCTAACCCGTATCCTAAGCCGTACCCTAACCCTAACCCTAACCCTAACCTATACCCTACGCCATACCCTCACCCGTACCCTAACCCGTACCCTAAGCCGTACCCTAACCCTAACCCTAACCCTAACCCTAACCCTAACCCATACCCTACGCCGTACCCTAACCCGTACCCTAACCCGTATCCTAAGCCATACCCTAACCCTAACCAATACCCTACGCAGTACCCTCACCCGTACCCTCACCCGTACCCTCACCCGTACCCTAACCCTAACCCTAACCCTAACCCTAACCCTAACCCCTACCCTACGCCGTACCCTCACCCGTCCCCTATCCCATACCCTAAGCGTACCCTAACCCTAACACTAACCCTAACCCTAACCCTAACCCTAAACTACCCTTGACTGCTTTTGCCTCCATTAGATTTCCTAAGCACTAGTGTTTTAAGGAACAGGTTAAAAAGAAAATCCTAATGTGATTTTTTTATAATGTGTTTATTCTTTATCTTATCCTAGTGACTAAAATCTTCTCCATGGCTGGACCCCAAATAATATTCCTTTACGTGCTAAGTGGTATCTAGAGAGTGGGATAGGTTTAATAAATACCCTAATCCTAACGTGTACCCTAACCCTAAACCATACCCTAACCCTAACGCGTACCCTAACCCTAACCCAAACCCTAACCCTAACACGTACGCTAATCCTAACCCGTACCCTAAACCAATCCCTAACCCTAAAACTAACCCTAACCCTAACCCTAACCCATACCCTACGCCGTACCCTCACCCGTACCCTAACCCGTACCCTAAGCCGTACCCTAACCCTAACCCTAACCCTAACCCATACGCTACGCCGTACCCTCACCCGTACCCTAACCCGTATCCTAAGCCGTACCCTAACCCTAACCCTAACCCTAACCTATACCCTACGCCGTACCCTCACCCGTACCCTAACCCGTACCCTAAGCCGTACCCTAACCCTAACCCTAACCCTAACCCATACGCTACGCCGTACCCTCACCCGTACCCTAACCCGTATCCTAAGCCGTACCCTAACCCTAACCCTAACTCTAACCTATACCCTACGCCATACCCTCACCCGTACCCTAACCCGTACCCTAAGCCGTACCCTAACCCTAACCCTAACCCTAACCCTAACCCTAACCCATATCCTACGCCGTACCCTAACCCGTACCCTAACCCGTATCCTAAGCCGTACCCTAACCCTAACCAATACCCTACGCAGTACCCTCACCCGTACCCTCACCCGTACCCTAAGCCCTACACTAACCCTAACCCTAACCCTAACCCTAACCCTAACCCCTACCCTACGCCGTACCCTCACCCGTCCCCTATCCCATACCCTAAGCCGTACCCTAACCCTAACACTAACCCTAACCCTAACCCTAACCCTAAACTACCCTTGACTGCTTTTGCCTCCATTAGATTTCCTAAGCACTAGTGTTTTAAGGAACAGGTTAAAAAGAAAATCCTAATGTGATTTTTTTATAATGTGTTTATTCTTTATCTTATCCTAGTGACTAAAATCTTCTCCATGGCTGGACTCCAAATACTATTCCTTTACGTGCTAAGTGGTATCTAGAGAGTGGGATAGGTTTAATAAATACCCTAATCCTAACGTGTACCCTAACCCTAACCCATACCCTAACCCTAACGCGTACCCTAACCCTAACCCAAACCCTAACCCTAACACGTACGCTAATCCTAACCCGTACCCTAAACCAATCCCTAACCCTAAAACTAACCCTAACCCTAACCCTAACCCTAACCCATACCCTACGCCGTACCCTCACCCGTACCCTAACCCGTACCCTAAGCCGTACCCTAACCCTAACCCTAACCCTAACCCATACGCTACGCCGTACACTCACCCGTACCCTAACCCGTATCCTAAGCCGTACCCTAATCCTAACCCTAACCTATACCCTACGCCGTACCCTCACCCGTACCCTAACCCGTACCCTAAGCCGTACCCTAACCCTAACCCTTACCCTAACCCATACGCTACGCCGTACCCTCACCCGTACCCTAACCCGTATCCTAAGCTGTACCCTAACCCTAACCCTAACCCTAACATATACCCTACGCCATACCCTCACCCGTACCCTAACCCGTACCCTAAGCCGTACCCTAACCCTAACCCTAACCCTAACCCTAACCCATACCCTACGCCGTACCCTCACCCGTACCCTAACCCGTATCCTAAGCCGTACCCTAACCCTAACCAATACCCTACGCAGTACCCTCACCCGTACCCTCACCCTAACCCTAACCCTAACCCTAACCCTAACCCCTACCCTACGCCGTACCCTCACCCGTCCCCTATCCCATACCCTAAGCCGTACCCTAACCCTAACACTAACCCTAACCCTAACCCTAACCCTAAACTACCCTTGACTGCTTTTGCCTCCATTAGATTTCCTAAGCACTAGTGTTTTAAGGAACAGGTTAAAACGAAAATCCTAATGTGATTTTTTTATAATGTGTTTATTCTTTATCTTATCCTAGTGACTAAAATCTTCTCCATGGCTGGACCCCAAATAATATTCCTTTACGTGCTAAGTGGTATCTAGAGAGTGGGATAGGTTTAATAAATACCCTAATCCTAACGTGTACCCTAACCCTAACCCATACCCTAACCCTAACGCGTACCCTAACCCTAACCCAAACCCTAACCCTAACACGTACGCTAATCCTAACCCGTACCCTAAACCAATCCCTAACCCTAAAACTAACCCTAACCCTAACCCTAACCCTATCCCATAGCCTACGCCGTACCCTCACCCGTACCCTAACCCGTACCCTAAGCCGTACCCTAACCCTAACCCTAACCCTAACACATACGCTACGCCGTACCCTCACCCGTACCCTAACCCGTATACTAAGCCGTACCCTAACCCTAACCCTAACCCTAACCTATACCCTACGCCGTACCCTCACCCGTACCCTAACCCGTACCGTAAGCCGTACCCTAACCCTAACCCTAACCCTAACCCATACGCTACGCCGTACCCTCACGCGTACCCTAACCCGTATCCTAAGCCGTACCCTAACCCTAACCCTAACCCTAACCTATACCCTACGCCATACCCTCACCCGTACCCTAACCCGTACCCTAACCCGTACCCTAACCCGTATCCTAAGCCGTACCCTAACCCTAACCAATACACTACGCAATACCCTCACCCGTACCCTCACCCGTACCCTAAGCCGTACCCTAACCCTAACCCTAACCCTAACCCCTACCCTACGCCGTACCCTCACCCGTCCCCTATCCCATACCCTAAGCCGTACCCTAACCCTAACACTAACCCTAACCCTAACCCTAACCCTAAACTACCCTTGACTGCTTTTGCCTCCATTAGATTTCCTAAGCACTAGTGTTTTAAGGAACAGGTTAAAGAGAAAATCCTAATGTGATTTTTTTATAATGTGTTTATTCTTTATCTTATCCTAGTGACTAAAATCTTCTCCATGGCTGGACCCCAAATAATATTCCTTTACGTGCTAAGTGGTATCTAGAGAGTGGGATAGGTTTAATAAATACCCTAATCCTAACGTGTACCCTAAACCTAACCCATACCCTAACCCTAACGCGTACCCTAACCCTAACCCAAACCCTAACCCTAACACGTACGCTAATCCTAACCCGTACCCTAAACCAATCCCTAACCCTAAAACTAACCCTAACCCTAACCCTAACCCTAACCCATACCCTATGCCGTACCCTCACCCGTACCCTAACCCGTACCCTAAGCCGTACCCTAACCCTAACCCTAACCCTAACCCATACGCTACGCCGTACCCTCACCCGTACCCTAACCCGTATCCTAAGCCGTACCCTAACCCTAACCCTAACCCTAACCTATACCCTACGCCGTACCCTCACCCGTACCCTAACCCGTACCCTAAGCCGTACCCTAACCCTAACCCTAACCCTAACCCATACGCTACGCCGTACCCTCACCCGTACACTAACCCGTATCCTAGGCCGTACCCTAACCCTAACCCTAACCCTAACCTATACCCTACGCCATACCCTCACCCGTACCCTAACCCGTACCCTAAGCCGTACCCTAACCCTAACCCTAACCCTAACCCTAACCCATACCCTACGCCGTACCCTAACCCGTACCCTAACCCGTATCCTAAGCCGTACACTAACCCTAACCAATACCCTACGCAGTACCCTCACCCGTACCCTCACCCGTACCCTAAGCCGTACCCTAACCCTAACCCTAACCCTAACCCTAACCCCTACCCTACGCCGTACCCTCACCCGTCCCCTATCCCATACCCTAAGCCGTACCCTAACCCTAACACTAACCCTAACCCTAACCCTAACCCTAAACTACCCTTGACTGCTTTTGCCTCCATTAGATTTCCTAAGCACTAGTGTTTTAAGGAACAGGTTAAAAAGAAAATCCTAATGTGATTTTTTTATAATGTGTTTATTCTTTATCTTATCCTAGTGACTAAAATCTTCTCCATGGCTGGACCCCAAATAATATTCCTTTACATGCTAAGTGGTATCTAGAGAGTGGGATAGGTTTAATAAATACCCTAATCCTAACGTGTACCCTAACCCTAACCCATACCCTAACCCTAACGCGTACCCTAACCCTAACCCAAACCCTAACCCTAACACGTACGCTAATCCTAACCCGTACCCTAAACCAATCCCTAACCCTAAAACTAACCCTAACCCTAACCCTAACCCTAACCCATACCCTACGCCGTACCCTCACCCGTACCCTAACCCGTACCCTAAGCCGTACCCTAACCCTAACCCTAACCCTAACCCATACGCTACGCCGTACCCTCACCCGTACCCTAACCCGTATCCTAAGCCGTACCCTAACCCTAACCCTAACCTATACCCTACGCCGTACCCTCACCCGTACCCTAACCCGTACCCTAAGCCGTACCCTAACCCTAACCCTAACCCATACGCTACGCCGTACCCTCACCCGTACCCTAACCCGTATCCTAAGCCGTACCCTAACCCTAACCCTAACCCTAACCTATACCCTACGCCATACCCTCACCCGTACCCTAACCCGTATCCTAAGCCGTACCCTAACCCTAACCCTAACCCTAACCCTAACCCTAACCCTAACCCATACCCTACGCCGTACCCTAACCCGTACCCTAACCCGTATCCTAAGCCGTACCCTAACCCTAACCAATACCCTACGCAGTACCCTCACCCGTACCCTAACCCGTACCCTAAGCCGTACCCTAACCCTAACCCTAACCCTAACCCTAACCCCTACCCTACGCCGTACCCTCACCCGTCCCCTATCCCATACCCTAAGCCGTACCCTAACCCTAACACTAACCCTAACCCTAACCCTAACCCTAAACTACCCTTGACTGCTTTTGCCTCCATTAGATTTCCTAAGCACTAGTGTTTTAAGGAACAGGTTAAAAAGAAAATCCTAATGTGATTTTTTTATAATGTGTTTATTCTTTATCTTATCCTAGTGACTAAAATCTTCTCCATGGCTGGACCCCAAATAATATTCCTTTACGTGCTAAGTGGTATCTAGAGAGTGGGATAGGTTTAATAAATACCCTAATCCTAACGTGTACCCTAACCCTAACCCATACCCTAACCCTAACACGTACCCTAACCCTAACCCAAACCCTAACCCTAACACGTACGCTAATCCTAACCCGTACCCTAAACCAATCCCTAACCCTAAAACTAACCCTAACCCTAACCCTAACCCTAACCCATACCCTACGCCGTACCCTCACCCGTACCCTAACCCGTACCCTAAGCCGTACCCTAACCCTAACCCTAACCCTAACCCATACGCTACGCCGTACCCTCACCCGTACCCTAACCCGTATCCTAAGCCGTACCCTAACCCTAACCCTAACCCTAACCTATACCCTACGCCGTACCCTCACCCGTACCCTAACCCGTACCCTAAGCCGTACCCTAACCCTAACCCTAACCCTAACCCATACGCTACGCCGTACCCTCACCCGTACCCTAACCCGTATCCTAAGCCGTACCCTAACCCTAACCCTAACCCTAACCTATACCCTACGCCATACCCTCACCCGTACCCTCACCCGTACCCTAACCCGTACCCTAACCCTAACCCTAACCCTAACCCTAACCCTAACCCTAACCCATACCCTACGCCGTACCCTAACCCGTACCCTAACCCGTATCCTAAGCCGTACCCTAACCCTAACCAATACCCTACGCAGTACCCTCACCCGTACCCTCACCCGTACCCTAAGCCGTACCCTAACCCTAACCCTAACCCTAACCCTAACCCTAACCCCTACCCTACGCCGTACCCTCACCCGTCCCCTATCCCATACCCTAAGCCGTACCCTAACCCTAACACTAACCCTAACCCATACGCTACGCCGTACCCTCACCCGTACCCTAACCCGTATCCTAAGCCGTACCCTAACCCTAACCCTAACCCTAACCTATACCCTACGCCATACCCTCACCCGTACCCTAAACCGTACCCTAAGCCATACCCTAACCCTAACCCTAACCCTAACCCTAACCCTAACCCTAAACCATACCCTACGCCGTACCCTAACCCGTACCCTAACCCGTATCCTAAGCCGTACCCTAACCCTAACCAATACCCTACGCAGTACCCTCACCCGTACCCTAAGCCGTACCCTAACCCTAACCCTAACCCTAACCCTAACCCCTACCCTACGCCGTACCCTCACCCGTCCCCTATCCCATACCCTAAGCCGTACCCTAACCCTAACACTAACCCTAACCCTAACCCTAACCCTAAACTACCCTTGACTGCTTTTGCCTCCATTAGATTTCCTAAGCACTAGTGTTTTAAGGAACAGGTTAAAAAGAAAATCCTAATGTGATTTTTTTATAATGTGTTTATTCTTTATCTTATCCTAGTGACTAAAATCTTCTCCATGGCTGGACCCCAAATAATATTCCTTTACGTGCTAAGTGGTATCTAGAGAGTGGGATAGGTTTAATAAATACCCTAATCCTAACGTGTACCCTAACCCTAACCCATACCCTAACCCTAACGCGTACCCTAACCCTAACCCAAACCCTAACCCTAACACGTACGCTAATCCTAACCCGTACCCTAAACCAATCCCTAACCCTAAAACTAACCCTAACCCTAACCCTAACCCTAACCCATACCCTACGCCGTACCCTCACCCGTACCCTAACCCGTACCCTAAGCCGTACCCTAACCCTAACCCTAACCCTAACCCATACGCTACGCCGTACCCTCACCCGTACCCTAACCCGTATCCTAAGCCGTACCCTAACCCTAACCCTAACCCTAACCTATACCCTACGCCGTACCCTCACCCATACCCTAACCCGTACCCTAAGCCGTACCCTAACCCTAACCCTAACCCTAACCCATACGCTACGCCGTAACCTCACCCGTACCCTAACCCGTATCCTAAGCCGTACCCTAACCCTAACCCTAACCCTAACCTATACCCTACGCCATACCCTCACCCGTACCCTAACCCGTACCCTAAGCCGTACCCTAACCCTAACCCTAACCCTAACCCTAACCCTAACCCATACCCTACGCCGTACCCTAACCCGTACCCTAACCCGTATCCTAAGCCGTACCCTAACCCTAACCAATACCCTACGCAGTACCCTCACCCGTACCCTCACCCGTACCCTAAGCCGTACCCTAACCCTAACCCTAACCCTAACCCTAACCCTAACCCCTACCCTACACCGTACCCTCACCCGTCCCCTATCCCATACCCTAAGCCGTACCCTAACCCTAACACTAACCCTAACCCTAACCCTAACCCTAAACTACCCTTGACTGCTTTTGCCTCCATTAGATTTCCTAAGCACTAGTGTTTTAAGGAACAGGTTAAAAAGAAAATCCTAATGTGATTTTTTTATAATGTGTTTATTCTTTATCTTATCCTAGTGACTAAAATCTTCTCCATGGCTGGACCCCAAATAATATTCCTTTACGTGCTAAGTGGTATCTAGAGAGTGGGATAGGTTTAATAAATACCCTAATCCTAACGTGTACCCTAACCCTAACCCATACCCTAACCCTAACGCGTACCCTAACCCTAACCCAAACCCTAACCCTAACACGTACGCTAATCCTAACCCGTACCCTAAACCAATCCCTAACCCTAAAACTAACCCTAACCCTAACCCTAACCCTAACCCATACCCTACGCCGTACCCTCACCCGTACCCTAACCCGTACCCTAAGCCGTACCCTAACCCTAACCCTAACCCTAACCCATACGCTACGCCGTACCCTCACCCGTACCCTAACCCGTATCCTAAGCCGTACCCTAACCCTAACCCTAACCCTAACCTATACCCTACGCCGTACCCTCACCCATACCCTAACCCGTACCCTAAGCCGTACCCTAACCCTAACCCTAACCCATACGCTACGCCGTACCCTCACCCGTACCCTAACCCGTATCCTAAGCCGTACCCTAACCCTAACCCTAACCCTAACCTATACCCTACGCCATACCCTCACCCGTACCCTAACCCGTACCCTAAGCCGTACCCTAACCCTAACCCTAACCCTAACCCTAACCCATACCCTACGCCGTACCCTAACCCGTACCCTAACCCGTATCCTAAGCCGTACCCTAACCCTAACCAATACACTACGCAGTACCCTCACCCGTACCCTCACCCGTACCCTAAGCCGTACCCTAACCCTAACCCTAACCCTAACCCTAACCCTAACCCATACCCTACGCCGTACCCTAACCCGTACCCTAACCCGTATCCTAAGCCGTACCCTAACCCTAACCCTAACCCTAACCTATACCCTACGCCATACCCTCACCCGTACCCTAACCCGTACCCTAAGCCGTACCCTAACCCTAACCCTAACCCTAACCCTAACCCTAACCCATACCCTACGCCGTACCCTAACCCGTACCCTAACCCGTATCCTAAGCCGTACCCTAACCCTAACCAATACACTACGCAGTACCCTCACCCGTACCCTCACCCGTACCCTAAGCCGTACCCTAACCCTAACCCTAACCCTAACCCTAACCCTAACCCCTACCCTACACCGTACCCTCACCCGTCCCCTATCCCATACCCTAAGCCGTACCCTAACCCTAACACTAACCCTAACCCTAACCCTAACCCTAAACTACCCTTGACTGCTTTTGCCTCCATTAGATTTCCTAAGCACTAGTGTTTTAAGGAACAGGTTAAAAAGAAAATCCTAATGTGATTTTTTTATAATGTGTTTATTCTTTATCTTATCCTAGTGACTAAAATCTTCTCCATGGCTGGACCCCAAATAATATTCCTTTACGTGCTAAGAGTATCTAGAGAGTGGGATAGGTTTAATAAATACCCTAATCCTAACGTGTACCCTAACCCTAACCCATACCCTAACCCTAACGCGTACCCTAACCCTAACCCAAACCCTAACCCTAACACGTACGCTAATCCTAACCCGTACCCTAAACCAATCCCTAACCCTAAAACTAACCCTAACCCTAACCCTAACCCTAACCCATACCCTACGCCGTACCCTCACCCGTACCCTAACCCGTACCCTAAGCCGTACCCTAACCCTAACCCTAACCCATACGCTACGCCGTACCCTCACCCGTACCCTAACCCGTATCCTAAGCCGTACCCTAACCCTAACCCTAACCCTAACCTATACCCTATGCCGTACCCTCACCCGTACCCTAACCCGTACCCTAAGCCGTACCCTAACCCTAACCCTAACCCTAACCCATACGCTACGCCGTACCCTCACCCGTACCCTAACCCGTATCCTAAGCCGTACCCTAACCCTAACCCTAACCCTAACCTATACCCTACGCCATACCCTCACCCGTACCCTAAACCGTACCCTAAGCCATACCCTAACCCTAACCCTAACCCTAACCCTAACCCTAACCCTAAACCATACCCTACGCCGTACCCTAACCCGTACCCTAACCCGTATCCTAAGCCGTACCCTAACCCTAACCAATACCCTACGCAGTACCCTCACCCGTACCCTAAGCCGTACCCTAACCCTAACCCTAACCCTAACCCTAACCCCTACCCTACGCCGTACCCTCACCCGTCCCCTATCCCATACCCTAAGCCGTACCCTAACCCTAACACTAACCCTAACCCTAACCCTAACCCTAAACTACCCTTGACTGCTTTTGCCTCCATTAGATTTCCTAAGCACTAGTGTTTTAAGGAACAGGTTAAAAAGAAAATCCTAATGTGATTTTTTTATAATGTGTTTATTCTTTATCTTATCCTAGTGACTAAAATCTTCTCCATGGCTGGACCCCAAATAATATTCCTTTACGTGCTAAGTGGTATCTAGAGAGTGGGATAGGTTTAATAAATACCCTAATCCTAACGTGTACCCTAACCCTAACCCATACCCTAACCCTAACGCGTACCCTAACCCTAACCCAAACCCTAACCCTAACACGTACGCTAATCCTAACCCGTACCCTAAACCAATCCCTAACCCTAAAACTAACCCTAACCCTAACCCTAACCCTAACCCATACCCTACGCCGTACCCTCACCCGTACCCTAACCCGTACCCTAAGCCGTACCCTAACCCTAACCCTAACCCTAACCCATACGCTACGCCGTACCCTCACCCGTACCCTAACCCGTATCCTAAGCCGTACCCTAACCCTAACCCTAACCCTAACCTATACCCTACGCCGTACCCTCACCCGTAACCTAGCCCGTACCCTAAGCCGTACCCTAACCCTAACCCTAACCCTAACCCATACGCTACGCCGTACCCTCACCCGTACCCTAACCCGTATCCTAAGCCGTACCCTAACCCTAACCCTAACCCTAACCTATACCCTACGCCATACCCTCACCCGTACCCTAACCCGTACCCTAAGCCGTACCCTAACCCTAACCCTAACCCTAACCCTAACCCTAACCCTAACCCATACCCTACGCCGTACCCTAACCCGTACCCTAACCCGTATCCTAAGCCGTACCCTAACCCTAACCAATACCCTACGCAGTACCCTCACCCGTACCCTCACCTGTACCCTAAGCCGTACCCTAACCCTAACCCTAACCCTAACCCTAACCCTAACCCCTACCCTACGCCGTACCCTCACCCGTCCCCTATCCCATACCCTAAGCCGTACCCTAACCCTAACACTAACCCTAACCCTAACCCTAACCCTAAACTACCCTTGACTGCTTTTGCCTCCATTAGATTTCCTAAGCACTAGTGTTTTAAGGAACAGGTTAAAAAGAAAATCCTAATGTGATTTTTTTATAATGTGTTTATTCTTTATCTTATCCTAGTGACTAAAATCTTCTCCATGGCTGGACCCCAAATAATATTCCTTTACGTGCTAAGTGGTATCTAGAGAGTGGGATAGGTTTAATAAATACCCTAATCCTAACGTGTACCCTAACCCTAACCCATACCCTAACCCTAACGCGTACCCTAACCCTAACCCAAACCCTAACCCTAACACGTACGCTAATGCTAACCCGTACCCTAAACCAATCCCTAACCCTAAAACTAACCCTAACCCTAACCCTAACCCTAACCCATACCCTACGCCGTACCCTCACCCGTACCCTAACCCGTACCCTAAGCCGTACCCTAACCCTAACCCTAACCCTAACCCATACGCTACGCCGTACCCTCACCCGTACCCTAACCCGTATCCTAAGCCGTACCCTAACCCTAACCCTAACCCTAACCTATACCCTACGCCATACCCTCACCCGTACCCTAACCCGTACCCTAAGCCGTACCCTAACCCTAACCCTAACCCTAACCCTAACCCTAACCCATACCCTACGCCGTACCCTAACCCGTACCCTAACCCGTATCCTAAGCCATACCCTAACCCTAACCAATGCCCTACGCAGTACCCTCACCCGTACCCTCACCCGTACCCTCACCCGTACCCTAACCCTAACCCTAACCCTAACCCTAACCCTAACCCCTACCCTACGCCGTACCCTCACCCGTCCCCTATCCCATACCCTAAGCGTACCCTAACCCTAACACTAACCCTAACCCTAACCCTAACCCTAAACTACCCTTGACTGCTTTTGCCTCCATTAGATTTCCTAAGCACTAGTGTTTTAAGGAACAGGTTAAAAAGAAAATCCTAATGTGATTTTTTTATAATGTGTTTATTCTTTATCTTATCCTAGTGACTAAAATCTTCTCCATGGCTGGACCCCAAATAATATTCCTTTACGTGCTAAGTGGTATCTAGAGAGTGGGATAGGTTTAATAAATACCCTAATCCTAACGTGTACCCTAACCCTAAACCATACCCTAACCCTAACGCGTACCCTAACCCTAACCCAAACCCTAACCCTAACACGTACGCTAATCCTAACCCGTACCCTAAACCAATCCCTAACCCTAAAACTAACCCTAACCCTAACCCTAACCCTAACCCATACCCTACGCCGTACCCTCACCCGTACCCTAACCCGTACCCTAAGCCGTACCCTAACCCTAACCCTAACCCTAACCCATACGCTACGCCGTACCCTCACCCGTACCCTAACCCGTATCCTAAGCCGTACCCTAACCCTAACCCTAACCCTAACCTATACCCTACGCCGTACCCTCACCCGTACCCTAACCCGTACCCTAAGCCGTACCCTAACCCTAACCCTAACCCTAACCCATACGCTACGCCGTACCCTCACCCGTACCCTAACCCGTATCCTAAGCCGTACCCTAACCCTAACCCTAACTCTAACCTATACCCTACGCCATACCCTCACCCGTACCCTAACCCGTACCCTAAGCCGTACCCTAACCCTAACCCTAACCCTAACCCTAACCCTAACCCATATCCTACGCCGTACCCTAACCCGTACCCTAACCCGTATCCTAAGCCGTACCCTAACCCTAACCAATACCCTACGCAGTACCCTCACCCGTACCCTCACCCGTACCCTAAGCCCTACACTAACCCTAACCCTAACCCTAACCCTAACCCTAACCCCTACCCTACGCCGTACCCTCACCCGTCCCCTATCCCATACCCTAAGCCGTACCCTAACCCTAACACTAACCCTAACCCTAACCCTAACCCTAAACTACCCTTGACTGCTTTTGCCTCCATTAGATTTCCTAAGCACTAGTGTTTTAAGGAACAGGTTAAAAAGAAAATCCTAATGTGATTTTTTTATAATGTGTTTATTCTTTATCTTATCCTAGTGACTAAAATCTTCTCCATGGCTGGACTCCAAATACTATTCCTTTACGTGCTAAGTGGTATCTAGAGAGTGGGATAGGTTTAATAAATACCCTAATCCTAACGTGTACCCTAACCCTAACCCATACCCTAACCCTAACGCGTACCCTAACCCTAACCCAAACCCTAACCCTAACACGTACGCTAATCCTAACCCGTACCCTAAACCAATCCCTAACCCTAAAACTAACCCTAACCCTAACCCTAACCCTAACCCATACCCTACGCCGTACCCTCACCCGTACCCTAACCCGTACCCTAAGCCGTACCCTAACCCTAACCCTAACCCTAACCCATACGCTACGCCGTACACTCACCCGTACCCTAACCCGTATCCTAAGCCGTACCCTAATCCTAACCCTAACCTATACCCTACGCCGTACCCTCACCCGTACCCTAACCCGTACCCTAAGCCGTACCCTAACCCTAACCCTTACCCTAACCCATACGCTACGCCGTACCCTCACCCGTACCCTAACCCGTATCCTAAGCTGTACCCTAACCCTAACCCTAACCCTAACATATACCCTACGCCATACCCTCACCCGTACCCTAACCCGTACCCTAAGCCGTACCCTAACCCTAACCCTAACCCTAACCCTAACCCATACCCTACGCCGTACCCTCACCCGTACCCTAACCCGTATCCTAAGCCGTACCCTAACCCTAACCAATACCCTACGCAGTACCCTCACCCGTACCCTCACCCTAACCCTAACCCTAACCCTAACCCTAACCCCTACCCTACGCCGTACCCTCACCCGTCCCCTATCCCATACCCTAAGCCGTACCCTAACCCTAACACTAACCCTAACCCTAACCCTAACCCTAAACTACCCTTGACTGCTTTTGCCTCCATTAGATTTCCTAAGCACTAGTGTTTTAAGGAACAGGTTAAAACGAAAATCCTAATGTGATTTTTTTATAATGTGTTTATTCTTTATCTTATCCTAGTGACTAAAATCTTCTCCATGGCTGGACCCCAAATAATATTCCTTTACGTGCTAAGTGGTATCTAGAGAGTGGGATAGGTTTAATAAATACCCTAATCCTAACGTGTACCCTAACCCTAACCCATACCCTAACCCTAACGCGTACCCTAACCCTAACCCAAACCCTAACCCTAACACGTACGCTAATCCTAACCCGTACCCTAAACCAATCCCTAACCCTAAAACTAACCCTAACCCTAACCCTAACCCTATCCCATAGCCTACGCCGTACCCTCACCCGTACCCTAACCCGTACCCTAAGCCGTACCCTAACCCTAACCCTAACCCTAACACATACGCTACGCCGTACCCTCACCCGTACCCTAACCCGTATACTAAGCCGTACCCTAACCCTAACCCTAACCCTAACCTATACCCTACGCCGTACCCTCACCCGTACCCTAACCCGTACCGTAAGCCGTACCCTAACCCTAACCCTAACCCTAACCCATACGCTACGCCGTACCCTCACGCGTACCCTAACCCGTATCCTAAGCCGTACCCTAACCCTAACCCAAACCCTAACCTATACCCTACGCCATACCCTCACCCGTACCCTAACCCGTACCCTAACCCGTACCCTAACCCGTATCCTAAGCCGTACCCTAACCCTAACCAATACACTACGCAATACCCTCACCCGTACCCTCACCCGTACCCTAAGCCGTACCCTAACCCTAACCCTAACCCTAACCCCTACCCTACGCCGTACCCTCACCCGTCCCCTATCCCATACCCTAAGCCGTACCCTAACCCTAACACTAACCCTAACCCTAACCCTAACCCTAAACTACCCTTGACTGCTTTTGCCTCCATTAGATTTCCTAAGCACTAGTGTTTTAAGGAACAGGTTAAAGAGAAAATCCTAATGTGATTTTTTTATAATGTGTTTATTCTTTATCTTATCCTAGTGACTAAAATCTTCTCCATGGCTGGACCCCAAATAATATTCCTTTACGTGCTAAGTGGTATCTAGAGAGTGGGATAGGTTTAATAAATACCCTAATCCTAACGTGTACCCTAAACCTAACCCATACCCTAACCCTAACGCGTACCCTAACCCTAACCCAAACCCTAACCCTAACACGTACGCTAATCCTAACCCGTACCCTAAACCAATCCCTAACCCTAAAACTAACCCTAACCCTAACCCTAACCCTAACCCATACCCTATGCCGTACCCTCACCCGTACCCTAACCCGTACCCTAAGCCGTACCCTAACCCTAACCCTAACCCTAACCCATACGCTACGCCGTACCCTCACCCGTACCCTAACCCGTATCCTAAGCCGTACCCTAACCCTAACCCTAACCCTAAACTATACCCTACGCCGTACCCTCACCCGTACCCTAACCCGTACCCTAAGCCGTACCCTAACCCTAACCCTAACCCTAACCCATACGCTACGCCGTACCCTCACCCGTACACTAACCCGTATCCTAGGCCGTACCCTAACCCTAACCCTAACCCTAACCTATACCCTACGCCATACCCTCACCCGTACCCTAACCCGTACCCTAAGCCGTACCCTAACCCTAACCCTAACCCTAACCCTAACCCATACCCTACGCCGTACCCTAACCCGTACCCTAACCCGTATCCTAAGCCGTACACTAACCCTAACCAATACCCTACGCAGTACCCTCACCCGTACCCTCACCCGTACCCTAAGCCGTACCCTAACCCTAACCCTAACCCTAACCCTAACCCCTACCCTACGCCGTACCCTCACCCGTCCCCTATCCCATACCCTAAGCCGTACCCTAACCCTAACACTAACCCTAACCCTAACCCTAACCCTAAACTACCCTTGACTGCTTTTGCCTCCATTAGATTTCCTAAGCACTAGTGTTTTAAGGAACAGGTTAAAAAGAAAATCCTAATGTGATTTTTTTATAATGTGTTTATTCTTTATCTTATCCTAGTGACTAAAATCTTCTCCATGGCTGGACCCCAAATAATATTCCTTTACATGCTAAGTGGTATCTAGAGAGTGGGATAGGTTTAATAAATACCCTAATCCTAACGTGTACCCTAACCCTAACCCATACCCTAACCCTAACGCGTACCCTAACCCTAACCCAAACCCTAACCCTAACACGTACGCTAATCCTAACCCGTACCCTAAACCAATCCCTAACCCTAAAACTAACCCTAACCCTAACCCTAACCCTAACCCATACCCTACGCCGTACCCTCACCCGTACCCTAACCCGTACCCTAAGCCGTACCCTAACCCTAACCCTAACCCTAACCCATACGCTACGCCGTACCCTCACCCGTACCCTAACCCGTATCCTAAGCCGTACCCTAACCCTAACCCTAACCTATACCCTACGCCGTACCCTCACCCGTACCCTAACCCGTACCCTAAGCCGTACCCTAACCCTAACCCTAACCCATACGCTACGCCGTACCCTCACCCGTACCCTAACCCGTATCCTAAGCCGTACCCTAACCCTAACCCTAACCCTAACCTATACCCTACGCCATACCCTCACCCGTACCCTAACCCGTATCCTAAGCCGTACCCTAACCCTAACCCTAACCCTAACCCTAACCCTAACCCATACCCTACGCCGTACCCTAACCCGTACCCTAACCCGTATCCTAAGCCGTACCCTAACCCTAACCAATACCCTACGCAGTACCCTCACCCGTACCCTAACCCGTACCCTAAGCCGTACCCTAACCCTAACCCTAACCCTAACCCTAACCCCTACCCTACGCCGTACCCTCACCCGTCCCCTATCCCATACCCTAAGCCGTACCCTAACCCTAACACTAACCCTAACCCTAACCCTAACCCTAAACTACCCTTGACTGCTTTTGCCTCCATTAGATTTCCTAAGCACTAGTGTTTTAAGGAACAGGTTAAAAAGAAAATCCTAATGTGATTTTTTTATAATGTGTTTATTCTTTATCTTATCCTAGTGACTAAAATCTTCTCCATGGCTGGACCCCAAATAATATTCCTTTACGTGCTAAGTGGTATCTAGAGAGTGGGATAGGTTTAATAAATACCCTAATCCTAACGTGTACCCTAACCCTAACCCATACCCTAACCCTAACGCGTACCCTAACCCTAACCCAAACCCTAACCCTAACACGTACGCTAATCCTAACCCGTACCCTAAACCAATCTCTAACCCTAAAACTAACCCTAACCCTAACCCTAACCCTAACCCATACCCTACGCCGTACCCTCACCCGTACCCTAACCCGTACCCTAAGCCGTACCCTAACCCTAACCCTAACCCTAACCCATACGCTACGCCGTACCCTCACCCGTACCCTAACCCGTATCCTAAGCCGTACCCTAACCCTAACCCTAACCCTAACCTATACCCTACGCCGTACCCTCACCCGTACCCTAACCCGTACCCTAAGCCGTACCCTAACCCTAACCCTAACCCTAACCCATACGCTACGCCGTACCCTCACCCGTACCCTAACCCGTATCCTAAGCCGTACCCTAACCCTAACCCTAACCCTAACCCATACCCTACGCCGTACCCTAACCCGTACCCTAACCCGTATCCTAAGCCGTACCCTAACCCTAACCAATACCCTACGCAGTACCCTCACCCGTACCCTCACCCGTACCCTAAGCCGTACCCTAACCCTAACCCTAACCCTAACCCTAACCCTAACCCCTACCCTACGCCGTACCCTCACCCGTCCCCTATCCCATACCCTAAGCCGTACCCTAACCCTAACACTAACCCTAACCCTAACCCTAACCCTAAACTACCCTTGACTGCTTTTGCCTCCATTAGATTTCCTAAGCACTAGTGTTTTAAGGAACAGGTTAAAAAGAAAATCCTAATGTGATTTTTTTATAATGTGTTTATTCTTTATCTTATCCTAGTGACTAAAATCTTCTCCATGGCTGGACCCCAAATAATATTCCTTTACGTGCTAAGTGGTATCTAGAGAGTGGGATAGGTTTAATAAATACCCTAATCCTAACGTGTACCCTAACCCTAACCCATACCCTAACCCTAACGCGTACCCTAACCCTAACCCAAACCCTAACCCTAACACGTACGCTAATCCTAACCCGTACCCTAAACCAATCCCTAACCCTAAAACTAACCCTAACCCTAACCCTAACCCTAACCCATACCCTACGCCGTACCCTCACCCGTACCCTAACCCGTACCCTAAGCCGTACCCTAACCCTAACCCTAACCCTAACCCATACCCTACGCCGTACCCTCACCCTTACCCTAACCCGTACCCTAAGCCGTACCCTAACCCTAACACTAACCCTAACCCATACGCTACGCCGTACCCTCACCCGTACCCTAACCCGTATCCTAAGCCGTACCCTAACCCTAACCCTAACCCTAACCTATACCCTACGCCGTACCCTCACCCGTACCCTAACCCGTACCCTAAGCCGTACCCTAACCCTAACCCTAACCCTAACCCTAACCCCTACCCTACGCCGTACCCTCACCCGTCCCCTATCCCATACCCTAAGCCGTACCCTAACCCTAACACTAACCCTAACCCTAACCCTAACCCTAAACTACCCTTGACTGCTTTTGCCTCCATTAGATTTCCTAAGCACTAGTGTTTTAAGGAACAGGTTAAAAAGAAAATCCTAATGTGATTTTTTTATAATGTGTTTATTCTTTATCTTATCCTAGTGACTAAAATCTTCTCCATGGCTGGACCCCAAATAATATTCCTTTACGTGCTAAGTGGTATCTAGAGAGTGGGATAGGTTTAATAAATACCCTAATCCTAACGTGTACCCTAACCCTAACCCATACCCTAACCCTAACGCGTACCCTAACCCTAACCCAAACCCTAACCCTAACACGTACGCTAATCCTAACCCGTACCCTAAATCAATCCCTAACCCTAAAACTAACCCTAACCCTAACCCTAACCCTAACCCATACCCTACGCCGTACCCTCACCCGTACCCTAACCCGTACCCTAAGCCGTACCCTAACCCTAACCCTAACCCTAACCCATACGCTACGCCGTACCCTCACCCGTACCCTAACCCGTATCCTAAGCCGTACCCTAACCCTAACCCTAACCCTAACCTATACCCTACGCCGTACCCTCACCCGTACCCTAACCCGTACCCTAAGCCGTACCCTAACCCTAACCCTAACCCTAACCCATACGCTACGCCGTACCCTCACCCGTACCCTAACCCGTACCCTAAGCCGTACCCTAACCCTAACCCTAACCCTAACCCATACCCTACGCCGTACCCTCACCCGTACCCTAACCCGTACCCTAAGCCGTACCCTAACCCTAACCCTAACCCTAACCCATACCCTACGCCGTACCCTCACCCGTACCCTAACCCGTACCCTAAGCCGTACCCTAACCCTAACCCTAACCCTAACCCATACCCTACGCCATACCCTAACCCGTACCCTAACCCGTATCCTAAGCCGTACCCTAACCCTAACCCTAACCCTAACCTATACCCTACGCCATACCCTCACCCGTACCCTAACCCGTACCCTAAGCCGTACCCTAACCCTAACCCTAACCCTAACCCTAACCCTAACCCTAACCCATACCCTACGCCGTACCCTAACCCGTACCCTAACCTGTATCCTAAGCCGTACCCTAACCCTAACCAATACCCTACGCAGTACCCTCACCCGTACCCTAAGCCGTACCCTAACCCTAACCCTAACCCTAACCCCTACCCTACGCCGTACCCTCACCCGTCCCCTATCCCATACCCTAAGCCGTACCCTAACCCTAACACTAACCCTAACCCTAACCCTAACCCTAAACTACCCTTGACTGCTTTTGCCTCCATTAGATTTCCTAAGCACTAGTGTTTTAAGGAACAGGTTAAAAAGAAAATCCTAATGTGATTTTTTTATAATGTGTTTATTCTTTATCTTATCCTAGTGACTAAAATCTTCTCCATGGCTGGACCCCAAATAATATTCCTTTACGTGCTAAGTGGTATCTAGAGAGTGGGATAGGTTTAATAAATACCCTAATCCTAACGTGTACCCTAACCCTAACCCATACCCTAACCCTAACGCGTACCCTAACCCTAACCCAAACCCTAAGCCTAACACGTACGCTAATCCTAACCCGTACCCTAAACCAATCCCTAACCCTAAAACTAACCCTAACCCTAACCCTAACCCTAACCCATACCCTACGCCGTACCCTCACCCGTACCCTAACCCGTACCCTAACCCGTACCCTAACCCGTACCCTAAGCCGTACCATAACCCTAACCCTAACCCTAACCCTAACCCTAACCCATACCCTACGCCGTACCCTAACCCGTACCCTAACCCGTATCCTAAGCCGTACCCTAACCCTAACCAATACCCTACGCAGTACCCTCACCCGTACCCTCACCCGTACCCTAAGCCGTACCCTAACCCTAACCCTAACCCTAACCCTAACCCTAACCCCTACCCTACACCGTACCCTCACCCGTCCCCTATCCCATACCCTAAGCCGTACCCTAACCCTAACACTAACCCTAACCCTAACCCTAACCCTAAACTACCCTTGACTGCTTTTGCCTCCATTAGATTTCCTAAGCACTAGTGTTTTAAGGAACAGGTTAAAAAGAAAATCCTAATGTGATTTTTTTATAATGTGTTTATTCTTTATCTTATCCTAGTGACTAAAATCTTCTCCATGGCTGGACCCCAAATAATATTCCTTTACGTGCTAAGTGGTATCTAGAGAGTGGGATAGGTTTAATAAATACCCTAATCCTAACGTGTACCCTAACCCTAACCCATACCCTAACCCTAACGCGTACCCTAACCCTAACCCAAACCCTAACCCTAACACGTACGCTAATCCTAACCCGTACCCTAAACCAATCCCTAACCCTAAAACTAACCCTAACCCTAACCCTAACCCTAACCCATACCCTACGCCGTACCCTCACCCGTACCCTAACCCGTACCCTAAGCCGTACCCTAACCCTAACCCTAACCCTAACCCATACGCTACGCCGTACCCTCACCCGTACCCTAACCCGTATCCTAAGCCGTACCCTAACCCTAACCCTAACCCTAACCTATACCCTACGCCGTACCCTCACCCATACCCTAACCCGTACCCTAAGCCGTACCCTAACCCTAACCCTAACCCATACGCTACGCCGTACCCTCACCCGTACCCTAACCCGTATCCTAAGCCGTACCCTAACCCTAACCCTAACCCTAACCTATACCCTACGCCATACCCTCACCCGTACCCTAACCCGTACCCTAAGCCGTACCCTAACCCTAACCCTAACCCTAACCCTAACCCATACCCTACGCCGTACCCTAACCCGTACCCTAACCCGTATCCTAAGCCGTACCCTAACCCTAACCAATACACTACGCAGTACCCTCACCCGTACCCTCACCCGTACCCTAAGCCGTACCCTAACCCTAACCCTAACCCTAACCCTAACCCTAACCCATACCCTACGCCGTACCCTAACCCGTACCCTAACCCGTATCCTAAGCCGTACCCTAACCCTAACCCTAACCCTAACCTATACCCTACGCCATACCCTCACCCGTACCCTAACCCGTACCCTAAGCCGTACCCTAACCCTAACCCTAACCCTAACCCTAACCCTAACCCATACCCTACGCCGTACCCTAACCCGTACCCTAACCCGTATCCTAAGCCGTACCCTAACCCTAACCAATACACTACGCAGTACCCTCACCCGTACCCTCACCCGTACCCTAAGCCGTACCCTAACCCTAACCCTAACCCTAACCCTAACCCTAACCCCTACCCTACACCGTACCCTCACCCGTCCCCTATCCCATACCCTAAGCCGTACCCTAACCCTAACACTAACCCTAACCCTAACCCTAACCCTAAACTACCCTTGACTGCTTTTGCCTCCATTAGATTTCCTAAGCACTAGTGTTTTAAGGAACAGGTTAAAAAGAAAATCCTAATGTGATTTTTTTATAATGTGTTTATTCTTTATCTTATCCTAGTGACTAAAATCTTCTCCATGGCTGGACCCCAAATAATATTCCTTTACGTGCTAAGAGTATCTAGAGAGTGGGATAGGTTTAATAAATACCCTAATCCTAACGTGTACCCTAACCCTAACCCATACCCTAACCCTAACGCGTACCCTAACCCTAACCCAAACCCTAACCCTAACACGTACGCTAATCCTAACCCGTACCCTAAACCAATCCCTAACCCTAAAACTAACCCTAACCCTAACCCTAACCCTAACCCATACCCTACGCCGTACCCTCACCCGTACCCTAACCCGTACCCTAAGCCGTACCCTAACCCTAACCCTAACCCATACGCTACGCCGTACCCTCACCCGTACCCTAACCCGTATCCTAAGCCGTACCCTAACCCTAACCCTAACCCTAACCTATACCCTATGCCGTACCCTCACCCGTACCCTAACCCGTACCCTAAGCCGTACCCTAACCCTAACCCTAACCCTAACCCATACGCTACGCCGTACCCTCACCCGTACCCTAACCCGTATCCTAAGCCGTACCCTAACCCTAACCCTAACCCTAACCTATACCCTACGCCATACCCTCACCCGTACCCTAAACCGTACCCTAAGCCATACCCTAACCCTAACCCTAACCCTAACCCTAACCCTAACCCTAAACCATACCCTACGCCGTACCCTAACCCGTACCCTAACCCGTATCCTAAGCCGTACCCTAACCCTAACCAATACCCTACGCAGTACCCTCACCCGTACCCTAGGCCGTACCCTAACCCTAACCCTAACCCTAACCCTAACCCCTACCCTACGCCGTACCCTCACCCGTCCCCTATCCCATACCCTAAGCCGTACCCTAACCCTAACACTAACCCTAACCCTAACCCTAACCCTAAACTACCCTTGACTGCTTTTGCCTCCATTAGATTTCCTAAGCACTAGTGTTTTAAGGAACAGGTTAAAAAGAAAATCCTAATGTGATTTTTTTATAATGTGTTTATTCTTTATCTTATCCTAGTGACTAAAATCTTCTCCATGGCTGGACCCCAAATAATATTCCTTTACGTGCTAAGTGGTATCTAGAGAGTGGGATAGGTTTAATAAATACCCTAATCCTAACGTGTACCCTAACCCTAACCCATACCCTAACCCTAACGCGTACCCTAACCCTAACCCAAACCCTAACCCTAACACGTACGCTAATCCTAACCCGTACCCTAAACCAATCCCTAACCCTAAAACTAACCCTAACCCTAACCCTAACCCTAACCCATACCCTACGCCGTACCCTCACCCGTACCCTAACCCGTACCCTAAGCCGTACCCTAACCCTAACCCTAACCCTAACCCATACGCTACGCCGTACCCTCACCCGTACCCTAACCCGTATCCTAAGCCGTACCCTAACCCTAACCCTAACCCTAACCTATACCCTACGCCGTACCCTCACCCGTACCCTAGCCCGTACCCTAAGCCGTACCCTAACCCTAACCCTAACCCTAACCCATACGCTACGCCGTACCCTCACCCGTACCCTAACCCGTATCCTAAGCCGTACCCTAACCCTAACCCTAACCCTAACCTATACCCTACGCCATACCCTCACCCGTACCCTAACCCGTACCCTAAGCCGTACCCTAACCCTAACCCTAACCCTAACCCTAACCCTAACCCTAACCCATACCCTACGCCGTACCCTAACCCGTACCCTAACCCGTATCCTAAGCCGTACCCTAACCCTAACCAATACCCTACGCAGTACCCTCACCCGTACCCTCACCTGTACCCTAAGCCGTACCCTAACCCTAACCCTAACCCTAACCCTAACCCTAACCCCTACCCTACGCCGTACCCTCACCCGTCCCCTATCCCATACCCTAAGCCGTACCCTAACCCTAACACTAACCCTAACCCTAACCCTAACCCTAAACTACCCTTGACTGCTTTTGCCTCCATTAGATTTCCTAAGCACTAGTGTTTTAAGGAACAGGTTAAAAAGAAAATCCTAATGTGATTTTTTTATAATGTGTTTATTCTTTATCTTATCCTAGTGACTAAAATCTTCTCCATGGCTGGACCCCAAATAATATTCCTTTACGTGCTAAGTGGTATCTAGAGAGTGGGATAGGTTTAATAAATACCCTAATCCTAACGTGTACCCTAACCCTAACCCATACCCTAACCCTAACGCGTACCCTAACCCTAACCCAAACCCTAACCCTAACACGTACGCTAATGCTAACCCGTACCCTAAACCAATCCCTAACCCTAAAACTAACCCTAACCCTAACCCTAACCCTAACCCATACCCTACGCCGTACCCTCACCCGTACCCTAACCCGTACCCTAAGCCGTACCCTAACCCTAACCCTAACCCTAACCCATACGCTACGCCGTACCCTCACCCGTACCCTAACCCGTATCCTAAGCCGTACCCTAACCCTAACCCTAACCCTAACCTATACCCTACGCCATACCCTCACCCGTACCCTAACCCGTACCCTAAGCCGTACCCTAACCCTAACCCTAACCCTAACCCTAACCCTAACCCATACCCTACGCCGTACCCTAACCCGTACCCTAACCCGTATCCTAAGCCATACCCTAACCCTAACCAATACCCTACGCAGTACCCTCACCCGTACCCTCACCCGTACCCTCACCCGTACCCTAACCCTAACCCTAACCCTAACCCTAACCCCTACCCTACGCCGTACCCTCACCCGTCCCCTATCCCATACCCTAAGCGTACCCTAACCCTAACACTAACCCTAACCCTAACCCTAACCCTAAACTACCCTTGACTGCTTTTGCCTCCATTAGATTTCCTAAGCACTAGTGTTTTAAGGAACAGGTTAAAAAGAAAATCCTAATGTGATTTTTTTATAATGTGTTTATTCTTTATCTTATCCTAGTGACTAAAATCTTCTCCATGGCTGGACCCCAAATAATATTCCTTTACGTGCTAAGTGGTATCTAGAGAGTGGGATAGGTTTAATAAATACCCTAATCCTAACGTGTACCCTAACCCTAAACCATACCCTAACCCTAACGCGTACCCTAACCCTAACCCAAACCCTAACCCTAACACGTACGCTAATCCTAACCCGTACCCTAAACCAATCCCTAACCCTAAAACTAACCCTAACCCTAACCCTAACCCTAACCCATACCCTACGCCGTACCCTCACCCGTACCCTAACCCGTACCCTAAGCCGTACCCTAACCCTAACCCTAACCCTAACCCATACGCTACGCCGTACCCTCACCCGTACCCTAACCCGTATCCTAAGCCGTACCCTAACCCTAACCCTAACCCTAACCTATACCCTACGCCGTACCCTCACCCGTACCCTAACCCGTACCCTAAGCCGTACCCTAACCCTAACCCTAACCCTAACCCATACGCTACGCCGTACCCTCACCCGTACCCTAACCCGTATCCTAAGCCGTACCCTAACCCTAACCCTAACTCTAACCTATACCCTACGCCATACCCTCACCCGTACCCTAACCCGTACCCTAAGCCGTACCCTAACCCTAACCCTAACCCTAACCCTAACCCTAACCCATATCCTACGCCGTACCCTAACCCGTACCCTAACCCGTATCCTAAGCCGTACCCTAACCCTAACCAATACCCTACGCAGTACCCTCACCCGTACCCTCACCCGTACCCTAAGCCCTACACTAACCCTAACCCTAACCCTAACCCTAACCCTAACCCCTACCCTACGCCGTACCCTCACCCGTCCCCTATCCCATACCCTAAGCCGTACCCTAACCCTAACACTAACCCTAACCCTAACCCTAACCCTAAACTACCCTTGACTGCTTTTGCCTCCATTAGATTTCCTAAGCACTAGTGTTTTAAGGAACAGGTTAAAAAGAAAATCCTAATGTGATTTTTTTATAATGTGTTTATTCTTTATCTTATCCTAGTGACTAAAATCTTCTCCATGGCTGGACTCCAAATACTATTCCTTTACGTGCTAAGTGGTATCTAGAGAGTGGGATAGGTTTAATAAATACCCTAATCCTAACGTGTACCCTAACCCTAACCCATACCCTAACCCTAACGCGTACCCTAACCCTAACCCAAACCCTAACCCTAACACGTACACTAATCCTAACCCGTACCCTAAACCAATCCCTAACCCTAAAACTAACCCTAACCCTAACCCTAACCCTAACCCATACCCTACGCCGTACCCTCACCCGTACCCTAACCCGTACCCTAAGCCGTACCCTAACCCTAACCCTAACCCTAACCCATACGCTACGCCGTACACTCACCCGTACCCTAACCCGTATCCTAAGCCGTACCCTAATCCTAACCCTAACCTATACCCTACGCCGTACCCTCACCCGTACCCTAACCCGTACCCTAAGCCGTACCCTAACCCTAACCCTTACCCTAACCCATACGCTACGCCGTACCCTCACCCGTACCCTAACCCGTGTCCTAAGCTGTACCCTAACCCTAACCCTAACCCTAACATATACCCTACGCCATACCCTCACCCGTACCCTAACCCGTACCCTAAGCCGTACCCTAACCCTAACCCTAACCCTAACCCTAACCCATACCCTACGCCGTACCCTCACCCGTACCCTAACCCGTATCCTAAGCCGTACCCTAACCCTAACCCATACCCTAACCCTAACGCGTACCCTAACCCTAACCCAAACCCTAACCCTAACACGTACGCTAATCCTAACCCGTACCCTAAACCAATCCCTAACCCTAAAACTAACCCTAACCCTAACCCTAACCCTATCCCATAGCCTACGCCGTACCCTCACCCGTACCCTAACCCGTACCCTAAGCCGTACCCTAACCCTAACCCTAACCCTAACACATACGCTACGCCGTACCCTCACCCGTACCCTAACCCGTATACTAAGCCGTACCCTAACCCTAACCCTAACCCTAACCTATACCCTACGCCGTACCCTCACCCGTACCCTAACCCGTACCGTAAGCCGTACCCTAACCCTAACCCTAACCCTAACCCATACGCTACGCCGTACCCTCACGCGTACCCTAACCCGTATCCTAAGCCGTACCCTAACCCTAACCCTAACCCTAACCTATACCCTACGCCATACCCTCACCCGTACCCTAACCCGTACCCTAACCCGTACCCTAACCCGTATCCTAAGCCGTACCCTAACCCTAACCAATACACTACGCAATACCCTCACCCGTACCCTCACCCGTACCCTAAGCCGTACCCTAACCCTAACCCTAACCCTAACCCCTACCCTACGCCGTACCCTCACCCGTCCCCTATCCCATACCCTAAGCCGTACCCTAACCCTAACACTAACCCTAACCCTAACCCTAACCCTAAACTACCCTTGACTGCTTTTGCCTCCATTAGATTTCCTAAGCACTAGTGTTTTAAGGAACAGGTTAAAGAGAAAATCCTAATGTGATTTTTTTATAATGTGTTTATTCTTTATCTTATCCTAGTGACTAAAATCTTCTCCATGGCTGGACCCCAAATAATATTCCTTTACGTGCTAAGTGGTATCTAGAGAGTGGGATAGGTTTAATAAATACCCTAATCCTAACGTGTACCCTAAACCTAACCCATACCCTAACCCTAACGCGTACCCTAACCCTAACCCAAACCCTAACCCTAACACGTACGCTAATCCTAACCCGTACCCTAAACCAATCCCTAACCCTAAAACTAACCCTAACCCTAACCCTAACCCTAACCCATACCCTATGCCGTACCCTCACCCGTACCCTAACCCGTACCCTAAGCCGTACCCTAACCCTAACCCTAACCCTAACCTATACCCTACGCCGTACCCTCACCCGTACCCTAACCCGTACCCTAAGCCGTACCCTAACCCTAACCCTAACCCTAACCCATACGCTACGCCGTACCCTCACCCGTACACTAACCCGTATCCTAGGCCGTACCCTAACCCTAACCCTAACCCTAACCTATACCCTACGCCATACCCTCACCCGTACCCTAACCCGTACCCTAAGCCGTACCCTAACCCTAACCCTAACCCTAACCCTAACCCATACCCTACGCCGTACCCTAACCCGTACCCTAACCCGTATCCTAAGCCGTACACTAACCCTAACCAATACCCTACGCAGTACCCTCACCCGTACCCTCACCCGTACCCTAAGCCGTACCCTAACCCTAACCCTAACCCTAACCCTAACCCCTACCCTACGCCGTACCCTCACCCGTCCCCTATCCCATACCCTAAGCCGTACCCTAACCCTAACACTAACCCTAACCCTAACCCTAACCCTAAACTACCCTTGACTGCTTTTGCCTCCATTAGATTTCCTAAGCACTAGTGTTTTAAGGAACAGGTTAAAAAGAAAATCCTAATGTGATTTTTTTATAATGTGTTTATTCTTTATCTTATCCTAGTGACTAAAATCTTCTCCATGGCTGGACCCCAAATAATATTCCTTTACATGCTAAGTGGTATCTAGAGAGTGGGATAGGTTTAATAAATACCCTAATCCTAACGTGTACCCTAACCCTAACCCATACCCTAACCCTAACGCGTACCCTAACCCTAACCCAAACCCTAACCCTAACACGTACGCTAATCCTAACCCGTACCCTAAACCAATCCCTAACCCTAAAACTAACCCTAACCCTAACCCTAACCCTAACCCATACCCTACGCCGTACCCTCACCCGTACCCTAACCCGTACCCTAAGCCGTACCCTAACCCTAACCCTAACCCTAACCCATACGCTACGCCGTACCCTCACCCGTACCCTAACCCGTATCCTAAGCCGTACCCTAACCCTAACCCTAACCTATACCCTACGCCGTACCCTCACCCGTACCCTAACCCGTACCCTAAGCCGTACCCTAACCCTAACCCTAACCCATACGCTACGCCGTACCCTCACCCGTACCCTAACCCGTATCCTAAGCCGTACCCTAACCCTAACCCTAACCCTAACCTATACCCTACGCCATACCCTCACCCGTACCCTAACCCGTATCCTAAGCCGTACCCTAACCCTAACCCTAACCCTAACCCTAACCCTAACCCTAACCCATACCCTACGCCGTACCCTAACCCGTACCCTAACCCGTATCCTAAGCCGTACCCTAACCCTAACCAATACCCTACGCAGTACCCTCACCCGTACCCTAACCCGTACCCTAAGCCGTACCCTAACCCTAACCCTAACCCTAACCCTAACCCCTACCCTACGCCGTACCCTCACCCGTCCCCTATCCCATACCCTAAGCCGTACCCTAACCCTAACACTAACCCTAACCCTAACCCTAACCCTAAACTACCCTTGACTGCTTTTGCCTCCATTAGATTTCCTAAGCACTAGTGTTTTAAGGAACAGGTTAAAAAGAAAATCCTAATGTGATTTTTTTATAATGTGTTTATTCTTTATCTTATCCTAGTGACTAAAATCTTCTCCATGGCTGGACCCCAAATAATATTCCTTTACGTGCTAAGTGGTATCTAGAGAGTGGGATAGGTTTAATAAATACCCTAATCCTAACGTGTACCCTAACCCTAACCCATACCCTAACCCTAACGCGTACCCAACCCTAACCCAAACCCTAACCCTAACACGTACGCTAATCCTAACCCGTACCCTAAACCAATCTCTAACCCTAAAACTAACCCTAACCCTAACCCTAACCCTAACCCATACCCTACGCCGTACCCTCACCCGTACCCTAACCCGTACCCTAAGCCGTACCCTAACCCTCACCCTAACCCTAACCCATACGCTACGCCGTACCCTCACCCGTACCCTAACCCGTATCCTAAGCCGTACCCTAACCCTAACCCTAACCCTAACCTATACCCTACGCCGTACCCTCACCCGTACCCTAACCCGTACCCTAAGCCGTACCCTAACCCTAACCCTAACCCTAACCCATACGCTACGCCGTACCCTCACCCGTACCCTAACCCGTATCCTAAGCCGTACCCTAACCCTAACCCTAACCCTAACCTATACCCTACGCCGTACCCTCACCCGTACACTAACCCGTACCCTAAGCCGTACCCTAACCCTAACCCTAACCCTAACCTAACCCTAACCCTAACCCATACCCTACGCCGTACCCTAACCCGTACCCTAACCCATATCCTAAGCCGTACCCTAACCCTAACCAATACCCTACGCAGTACCCTCACCCGTACCCTCACCCGTACCCTAAGCCGTACCCTAACCCTAACCCTAACCCTAACCCTAACCCTAACCCCTACCCTACGCCGTACCCTCACCCGTCCCCTATCCCATACCCTAAGCCGTACCCTAACCCTAACACTAACCCTAACCCTAACCCTAACCCTAAACTACCCTTGACTGCTTTTGCCTCCATTAGATTTCCTAAGCACTAGTGTTTTAAGGAACAGGTTAAAAAGAAAATCCTAATGTGATTTTTTTATAATGTGTTTATTCTTTATCTTATCCTAGTGACTAAAATCTTCTCCATGGCTGGACCCCAAATAATATTCCTTTACGTGCTAAGTGGTATCTAGAGAGTGGGATAGGTTTAATAAATACCCTAATCCTAACGTGTACCCTAACCCTAACCCATACCCTAACCCTAACGCGTACCCTAACCCTAACCCAAACCCTAACCCTAACACGTACGCTAATCCTAACCCGTACCCGAAACCAATCCCTAACCCTAAAACTAACCCTAACCCTAACCCTAACCCTAACCCATACCCTACGCCGTACCCTCACCCGTACCCTAACCCGTACCCTAAGCCGTACCCTAACCCTAACCCTAACCCTAACCCATACCCTACGCCGTACCCTCACCCTTACCCTAACCCGTACCCTAAGCCGTACCCTAACCCTAACCCTAACCCTAACCCATACGCTACGCCGTACCCTCACCCGTACCCTAACCCGTATCCTAAGCCGTACCCTAACCCTAACCCTAACCCTAACCTATACCCTACGCCGTACCCTCACCCGTACCCTAACCCGTACCCTAAGCCGTACCCTAACCCTAACCCTAACCCTAACCCTAACCCCTACCCTACGCCGTACCCTCACCCGTCCCCTATCCCATACCCTAAGCCGTACCCTAACCCTAACACTAACCCTAACCCTAACCCTAACCCTAAACTACCCTTGACTGCTTTTGCCTCCATTAGATTTCCTAAGCACTAGTGTTTTAAGGAACAGGTTAAAAAGAAAATCCTAATGTGATTTTTTTATAATGTGTTTATTCTTTATCTTATCCTAGTGACTAAAATCTTCTCCATGGCTGGACCCCAAATAATATTCCTTTACGTGCTAAGTGGTATCTAGAGAGTGGGATAGGTTTAATAAATACCCTAATCCTAACGTGTACCCTAACCCTAACCCATACCCTAACCCTAACGCGTACCCTAACCCTAACCCAAACCCTAACCCTAACACGTACGCTAATCCTAACCCGTACCCTAAATCAATCCCTAACCCTAAAACTAACCCTAACCCTAACCCTAACCCTAACCCATACCCTACGCCGTACCCTCACCCGTACCCTAACCCGTACCCTAAGCCGTACCCTAACCCTAACCCTAACCCTAACCCATACGCTACGCCGTACCCTCACCCGTACCCTAACCCGTATCCTAAGCCGTACCCTAACCCTAACCCTAACCCTAACCTATACCCTACGCCGTACCCTCACCCGTACCCTAACCCGTACCCTAAGCCGTACCCTAACCCTAACCCTAACCCTAACCCATACGCTACGCCGTACCCTCACCCGTACCCTAACCCGTACCCTAAGCCGTACCCTAACCCTAACCCTAACCCTAACCCATACCCTACGCCGTACCCTCACCCGTACCCTAACCCGTACCCTAAGCCGTACCCTAACCCTAACCCTAACCCTAACCCATACCCTACGCCGTACCCTCACCCGTACCCTAACCCGTACCCTAAGCCGTACCCTAACCCTAACCCTAACCCTAACCCATACCCTACGCCATACCCTAACCCGTACCCTAACCCGTATCCTAAGCCGTACCCTAACCCTAACCCTAACCCTAACCTATACCCTACGCCATACCCTCACCCGTACCCTAACCCGTACCCTAAGCCGTACCCTAACCCTAACCCTAACCCTAACCCTAACCCTAACCCTAACCCATACCCTACGCCGTACCCTAACCCGTACCCTAACCTGTATCCTAAGCCGTACCCTAACCCTAACCAATACCCTACGCAGTACCCTCACCCGTACCCTAAGCCGTACCCTAACCCTAACCCTAACCCTAACCCCTACCCTACGCCGTACCCTCACCCGTCCCCTATCCCATACCCTAAGCCGTACCCTAACCCTAACACTAACCCTAACCCTAACCCTAACCCTAAACTACCCTTGACTGCTTTTGCCTCCATTAGATTTCCTAAGCACTAGTGTTTTAAGGAACAGGTTAAAAAGAAAATCCTAATGTGATTTTTTTATAATGTGTTTATTCTTTATCTTATCCTAGTGACTAAAATCTTCTCCATGGCTGGACCCCAAATAATATTCCTTTACGTGCTAAGTGGTATCTAGAGAGTGGGATAGGTTTAATAAATACCCTAATCCTAACGTGTACCCTAACCCTAACCCATACCCTAACCCTAACGCGTACCCTAACCCTAACCCAAACCCTAAGCCTAACACGTACGCTAATCCTAACCCGTACCCTAAACCAATCCCTAACCCTAAAACTAACCCTAACCCTAACCCTAACCCTAACCCATACCCTACGCCGTACCCTCACCCGTACCCTAACCCGTACCCTAACCCGTACCCTAACCCGTACCCTAAGCCGTACCATAACCCTAACCCTAACCCTAACCCTAACCCTAACCCATACCCTACGCCGTAACCTAACCCGTACCCTAACCCGTATCCTAAGCCGTACCCTAACCCTAACCAATACCCTACGCAGTACCCTCACCCGTACCCTCACCCGTACCCTAAGCCGTACCCTAACCCTAACCCTAACCCTAACCCTAACCCTAACCCCTACCCTACGCCGTACCCTCACCCGTCCCCTATCCCATACCCTAAGCCGTACCCTAACCCCAACACTAACACTAACCTTAACCCTAACCCTAAACTACCCTTGACTGCTTTTGCCTCCATTAGATTTCCTAAGCACTAGTGTTTTAAGGAACAGGTTAAAAAGAAAATCCTAATGTGATTTTTTTATAATGTGTTTATTCTTTATCTTATCCTAGTGACTAAAATCTTCTCCATGGCTGGACCCCAAATAATATTCCTTTACGTGCTGAGTGGTATCTAGAGAGTGGGATAGGTTTAATAAATACCCTAATCCTAACGTGTACCCTAACCCTAACCCATACCCTAACCCTAACGCGTACCCTAACCCTAACCCAAACCCTAACCCTAACACGTACGCTAATCCTAACCCGTACCCTAAACCAATCCCTAACCCTAAAACTAACCCTAACCCTAACCCTAACCCTAACCCATACCCTACGCCGTACCCTCACCCGTACCCTAACCCGTACCCTAAGCCGTACCCTAACCCTAACCCTAACCCATACGCTACGCCGTACCCTCACCCGTACCCTAACCCGTATCCTAAGACATACCCTAACCCTAACCCTAACCCTAACCTATACCCTACGCCGTACCCTCACCCGTACCCTAACCCGTACCCTAAGCCGTACCCTAACCCTAACCCTAACCCTAACACATACGCTACGCCGTACCCTCACCCGTACCCTAACCCGTATCCTAAGCCGTACCCTAACCCTAACCCTAACCCTAACCCTAACCCATACCCTACGCCGTACCCTAACCCGTACCCTAACCCGTATCCTAAGCCGTACACTAACCCTAACCAATACCCTACGCAGTACCCTCACCCGTACCCTCACCCGTACCCTAAGCCGTACCCTAACCCTAACCCTAACCCTAACCCTAACCCCTACCCTACGCCGTACCCTCACCCGTCCCCTATCCCATACCCTAAGCCGTACCCTAACCCTAACACTAACCCTAACCCTAACCCTAACCCTAAACTACCCTTGACTGCTTTTGCCTCCATTAGATTTCCTAAGCACTAGTGTTTTAAGGAACAGGTTAAAAAGAAAATCCTAATGTGATTTTTTTATAATGTGTTTATTCTTTATCTTATCCTAGTGACTAAAATCTTCTCCATGGCTGGACCCCAAATAATATTCCTTTACATGCTAAGTGGTATCTAGAGAGTGGGATAGGTTTAATAAATACCCTAATCCTAACGTGTACCCTAACCCTAACCCATACCCTAACCCTAACGCGTACCCTAACCCTAACCCAAACCCTAACCCTAACACGTACGCTAATCCTAACCCGTACCCTAAACCAATCCCTAACCCTAAAACTAACCCTAACCCTAACCCTAACCCTAACCCATACCCTACGCCGTACCCTCACCCGTACCCTAACCCGTACCCTAAGCCGTACCCTAACCCTAACCCTAACCCTAACCCATACGCTACGCCGTACCCTCACCCGTACCCTAACCCGTATCCTAAGCCGTACCCTAACCCTAACCCTAACCTATACCCTACGCCGTACCCTCACCCGTACCCTAACCCGTACCCTAAGCCGTACCCTAACCCTAACCCTAACCCATACGCTACGCCGTACCCTCACCCGTACCCTAACCCGTATCCTAAGCCGTACCCTAACCCTAACCCTAACCCTAACCTATACCCTACGCCATACCCTCACCCGTACCCTAACCCGTATCCTAAGCCGTACCCTAACCCTAACCCTAACCCTAACCCTAACCCTAACCCTAACCCATACCCTACGCCGTACCCTAACCCGTACCCTAACCCGTATCCTAAGCCGTACCCTAACCCTAACCAATACCCTACGCAGTACCCTCACCCGTACCCTAACCCGTACCCTAAGCCGTACCCTAACCCTAACCCTAACCCTAACCCTAACCCCTACCCTACGCCGTACCCTCACCCGTCCCCTATCCCATACCCTAAGCCGTACCCTAACCCTAACACTAACCCTAACCCTAACCCTAACCCTAAACTACCCTTGACTGCTTTTGCCTCCATTAGATTTCCTAAGCACTAGTGTTTTAAGGAACAGGTTAAAAAGAAAATCCTAATGTGATTTTTTTATAATGTGTTTATTCTTTATCTTATCCTAGTGACTAAAATCTTCTCCATGGCTGGACCCCAAATAATATTCCTTTACGTGCTAAGTGGTATCTAGAGAGTGGGATAGGTTTAATAAATACCCTAATCCTAACGTGTACCCTAACCCTAACCCATACCCTAACCCTAACGCGTACCCAACCCTAACCCAAACCCTAACCCTAACACGTACGCTAATCCTAACCCGTACCCTAAACCAATCTCTAACCCTAAAACTAACCCTAACCCTAACCCTAACCCTAACCCATACCCTACGCCGTACCCTCACCCGTACCCTAACCCGTACCCTAAGCCGTACCCTAACCCTCACCCTAACCCTAACCCATACGCTACGCCGTACCCTCACCCGTACCCTAACCCGTATCCTAAGCCGTACCCTAACCCTAACCCTAACCCTAACCTATACCCTACGCCGTACCCTCACCCGTACCCTAACCCGTACCCTAAGCCGTACCCTAACCCTAACCCTAACCCTAACCCATACGCTACGCCGTACCCTCACCCGTACCCTAACCCGTATCCTAAGCCGTACCCTAACCCTAACCCTAACCCTAACCTATACCCTACGCCGTACCCTCACCCGTACACTAACCCGTACCCTAAGCCGTACCCTAACCCTAACCCTAACCCTAACCTAACCCTAACCCTAACCCATACCCTACGCCGTACCCTAACCCGTACCCTAACCCATATCCTAAGCCGTACCCTAACCCTAACCAATACCCTACGCAGTACCCTCACCCGTACCCTCACCCGTACCCTAAGCCGTACCCTAACCCTAACCCTAACCCTAACCCTAACCCTAACCCCTACCCTACGCCGTACCCTCACCCGTCCCCTATCCCATACCCTAAGCCGTACCCTAACCCTAACACTAACCCTAACCCTAACCCTAACCCTAAACTACCCTTGACTGCTTTTGCCTCCATTAGATTTCCTAAGCACTAGTGTTTTAAGGAACAGGTTAAAAAGAAAATCCTAATGTGATTTTTTTATAATGTGTTTATTCTTTATCTTATCCTAGTGACTAAAATCTTCTCCATGGCTGGACCCCAAATAATATTCCTTTACGTGCTAAGTGGTATCTAGAGAGTGGGATAGGTTTAATAAATACCCTAATCCTAACGTGTACCCTAACCCTAACCCATACCCTAACCCTAACGCGTACCCTAACCCTAACCCAAACCCTAACCCTAACACGTACGCTAATCCTAACCCGTACCCTAAACCAATCCCTAACCCTAAAACTAACCCTAACCCTAACCCTAACCCTAACCCATACCCTACGCCGTACCCTCACCCGTACCCTAACCCGTACCCTAAGCCGTACCCTAACCCTAACCCTAACCCTAACCCATACCCTACGCCGTACCCTCACCCTTACCCTAACCCGTACCCTAAGCCGTACCCTAACCCTAACCCTAACCCTAACCCATACGCTACGCCGTACCCTCACCCGTACCCTAACCCGTATCCTAAGCCGTACCCTAACCCTAACCCTAACCCTAACCTATACCCTACGCCGTACCCTCACCCGTACCCTAACCCGTACCCTAAGCCGTACCCTAACCCTAACCCTAACCCTAACCCTAACCCCTACCCTACGCCGTACCCTCACCCGTCCCCTATCCCATACCCTAAGCCGTACCCTAACCCTAACACTAACCCTAACCCTAACCCTAACCCTAAACTACCCTTGACTGCTTTTGCCTCCATTAGATTTCCTAAGCACTAGTGTTTTAAGGAACAGGTTAAAAAGAAAATCCTAATGTGATTTTTTTATAATGTGTTTATTCTTTATCTTATCCTAGTGACTAAAATCTTCTCCATGGCTGGACCCCAAATAATATTCCTTTACGTGCTAAGTGGTATCTAGAGAGTGGGATAGGTTTAATAAATACCCTAATCCTAACGTGTACCCTAACCCTAACCCATACCCTAACCCTAACGCGTACCCTAACCCTAACCCAAACCCTAACCCTAACACGTACGCTAATCCTAACCCGTACCCTAAATCAATCCCTAACCCTAAAACTAACCCTAACCCTAACCCTAACCCTAACCCATACCCTACGCCGTACCCTCACCCGTACCCTAACCCGTACCCTAAGCCGTACCCTAACCCTAACCCTAACCCTAACCCATACGCTACGCCGTACCCTCACCCGTACCCTAACCCGTATCCTAAGCCGTACCCTAACCCTAACCCTAACCCTAACCTATACCCTACGCCGTACCCTCACCCGTACCCTAACCCGTACCCTAAGCCGTACCCTAACCCTAACCCTAACCCTAACCCATACGCTACGCCGTACCCTCACCCGTACCCTAACCCGTACCCTAAGCCGTACCCTAACCCTAACCCTAACCCTAACCCATACCCTACGCCGTACCCTCACCCGTACCCTAACCCGTACCCTAAGCCGTACCCTAACCCTAACCCTAACCCTAACCCATACCCTACGCCGTACCCTCACCCGTACCCTAACCCGTACCCTAAGCCGTACCCTAACCCTAACCCTAACCCTAACCCATACCCTACGCCATACCCTAACCCGTACCCTAACCCGTATCCTAAGCCGTACCCTAACCCTAACCCTAACCCTAACCTATACCCTACGCCATACCCTCACCCGTACCCTAACCCGTACCCTAAGCCGTACCCTAACCCTAACCCTAACCCTAACCCTAACCCTAACCCTAACCCATACCCTACGCCGTACCCTAACCCGTACCCTAACCTGTATCCTAAGCCGTACCCTAACCCTAACCAATACCCTACGCAGTACCCTCACCCGTACCCTAAGCCGTACCCTAACCCTAACCCTAACCCTAACCCCTACCCTACGCCGTACCCTCACCCGTCCCCTATCCCATACCCTAAGCCGTACCCTAACCCTAACACTAACCCTAACCCTAACCCTAACCCTAAACTACCCTTGACTGCTTTTGCCTCCATTAGATTTCCTAAGCACTAGTGTTTTAAGGAACAGGTTAAAAAGAAAATCCTAATGTGATTTTTTTATAATGTGTTTATTCTTTATCTTATCCTAGTGACTAAAATCTTCTCCATGGCTGGACCCCAAATAATATTCCTTTACGTGCTAAGTGGTATCTAGAGAGTGGGATAGGTTTAATAAATACCCTAATCCTAACGTGTACCCTAACCCTAACCCATACCCTAACCCTAACGCGTACCCTAACCCTAACCCAAACCCTAAGCCTAACACGTACGCTAATCCTAACCCGTACCCTAAACCAATCCCTAACCCTAAAACTAACCCTAACCCTAACCCTAACCCTAACCCATACCCTACGCCGTACCCTCACCCGTACCCTAACCCGTACCCTAACCCGTACCCTAACCCGTACCCTAAGCCGTACCATAACCCTAACCCTAACCCTAACCCTAACCCTAACCCATACCCTACGCCGTAACCTAACCCGTACCCTAACCCGTATCCTAAGCCGTACCCTAACCCTAACCAATACCCTACGCAGTACCCTCACCCGTACCCTCACCCGTACCCTAAGCCGTACCCTAACCCTAACCCTAACCCTAACCCTAACCCTAACCCCTACCCTACGCCGTACCCTCACCCGTCCCCTATCCCATACCCTAAGCCGTACCCTAACCCCAACACTAACACTAACCTTAACCCTAACCCTAAACTACCCTTGACTGCTTTTGCCTCCATTAGATTTCCTAAGCACTAGTGTTTTAAGGAACAGGTTAAAAAGAAAATCCTAATGTGATTTTTTTATAATGTGTTTATTCTTTATCTTATCCTAGTGACTAAAATCTTCTCCATGGCTGGACCCCAAATAATATTCCTTTACGTGCTGAGTGGTATCTAGAGAGTGGGATAGGTTTAATAAATACCCTAATCCTAACGTGTACCCTAACCCTAACCCATACCCTAACCCTAACGCGTACCCTAACCCTAACCCAAACCCTAACCCTAACACGTACGCTAATCCTAACCCGTACCCTAAACCAATCCCTAACCCTAAAACTAACCCTAACCCTAACCCTAACCCTAACCCATACCCTACGCCGTACCCTCACCCGTACCCTAACCCGTACCCTAAGCCGTACCCTAACCCTAACCCTAACCCATACGCTACGCCGTACCCTCACCCGTACCCTAACCCGTATCCTAAGACATACCCTAACCCTAACCCTAACCCTAACCTATACCCTACGCCGTACCCTCACCCGTACCCTAACCCGTACCCTAAGCCGTACCCTAACCCTAACCCTAACCCTAACACATACGCTACGCCGTACCCTCACCCGTACCCTAACCCGTATCCTAAGCCGTACCCTAACCCTAACCCTAACCCTAACCCTAACCCATACCCTACGCCGTACCCTAACCCGTACCGTAACCCGTATCCTAAGCCGTACCCTAACCCTAACCAATACCCTACGCAGTACCCTCACCCGTACCCTCACCCGTACCCTAAGCCGTACCCTAACCCTAACCCTAACCCTAACCCTAACCCAACCCCTACCCTACGCCGTACCCTCACCCGTCCCCTATCCCATACCCTAAGCCGTACCCTAACCCTAACCCTAACCCTAACCCATACGCTACGCCGTACCCTCACCCGTACCCTAACCCGTATCCTAAGCCGTACCCTAACCCTAACCCTAACCCTAACCCTAACCCTAACCCATACCCTACGCCGTACCCTAACCCGTACCCTAACCCGTATCCTAAGCCGTACCCTAATCCTAACCAATACCCTACGCAGTACCCTCACCCGTACCCTCACCCGTACCCTAAGCCGTACCCTAACCCTAACCCTAACCCTAACCCTAACCCTAACCCCTACCCTACGCCGTACCCTCACCCGTCCCCTATCCCATACCCTAAGCCGTACCCTAACCCTAACACTAACCCTAACCCTAACCCTAACCCTAAACTACCCTTGACTGCTTTTGCCTCCATTAGATTTCCTAAGCACTAGTGTTTTAAGGAACAGGTTAAAAAGAAAATCCTAATGTGATTTTTTTATAATGTGTTTATTCTTTATCTTATCCTAGTGACTAAAATCTTCTCCATGGCTGGACCCCAAATAATATTCCTTTACGTGCTAAGTGGTATCTAGAGAGTGGGATAGGTTTAATAAATACCCTAATCCTAACGTGTACCCTAACCCTAACCCATACCCTAACCCTAACGCGTACCCTAACCCTAACCCAAACCCTAACCCTAACACGTACGCTAATCCTAACCCGTACCCTAAACCAATCCCTAACCCTAAAACTAACCCTAACCCTAACCCTAACCCTAACCCATACCCTACGCCGTACCCTCACCCGTACCCTAACCCGTACCCTAAGCCGTACCCTAACCCTAACCCTAAACCATACGCTACGCCGTACCCTCACCCGTACCCTAACCCGTATCCTAAGCCATACCCTAACCCTAACCCTAACCCTAACCTATACCCTACGCCGTACCCTCACCCGTACACTAACCCGTACCCTAAGCCGTACCCTAACCCTAACCCTAACCCTAACCCATACGCTACGCCGTACCCTCACCCGTACCCTAACTCGTATCCTAAGCCGTACCCTAACCCTAACCCTAACCCTAACCCATACCCTACGCCGTACCCTAACCCGTACCCTAACCCGTATCCTAAGCCGTACCCTAACCCTAACCAATACCCTACGCAGTACCCTCACCCGTACCCTCACCCGTACCCTAAGCCGTACCCTAACCCTAACCCTAACCCTAACCCTAACCCCTACCCTACGCCGTACCCTCACCCGTCCCCTATCCCATACCCTAAGCCGTACCCTAACCCTAACCCTAACCCTAACCCATACGCTACGCCGTACCCTCACCCGTACCCTAACCCGTATCCTAAGCCGTACCCTAACCCTAACCCTAACCCTAACCCTAACCCTAACCCATACCCTACGCCGTACCCTAACCCGTACCCTAACCCGTATCCTAAGCCGTACCCTAATCCTAACCAATACCCTACGCAGTACCCTCACCCGTACCCTCACCCGTACCCTAAGCCGTACCCTAACCCTAACCCTAACCCTAACCCTAACCCTAACCCTTACCCTACGCCGTACCCTCACCCGTCCCCTATCCCATACCCTAAGCCGTACCGTAACCCTAACACTAACCCTAACCCTAACCCTAACCCTAAACTACCCTTGACTGCTTTTGCCTCCATTAGATTTCCTAAGCACTAGTGTTTTAAGGAACAGGTTAAAAAGAAAATCCTAATGTGATTTTTTTATAATGTGTTTATTCTTTATCTTATCCTAGTGACTAAAATCTTCTCCATGGCTGGACCCCAAATAATATTCCTTTACGTGCTAAGTGGTATCTAGAGAGTGGGATAGGTTTAATAAATACCCTAATCCTAACGTGTACCCTAACCCTAACCCATACCCTAACCCTAACGCGTACCCTAACCCTAACCCAAACCCTAACCCTAACACGTACGCTAATCCTAACCCGTACCCTAAACCAATCCCTAACCCTAAAACTAACCCTAACCCTAACCCTAACCCTAACCCATACCCTACGCCGTACCCTCACCCGTACCCTAACCCGTACCCTAAGCCGTACCCTAACCCTAACCCTAACCCTAAACCATACGCTACGCCGTACCCTCACCCGTACCCTAACCCGTATCCTAAGCCGTACCCTAACCCTAACCCTAACCCTAACCTATACCCTACGCCGTACCCTCACCCGTACCCTAACCCGTACCCTAAGCCGTACCCTAACCCTAACCCTAACCCTAACCCATACGCTACGCCGTACCCTCACCCGTACCCTAACCCGTATCCTAAGCCGTACCCTAACCCTAACCCTAACCCTAACCCATACCCTACGCCGTACCCTCACCCGTACCCTAACCCGTACCCTAAGCCGTACCCTAACCCTAACCCTAACCCTAACCCATACCCTACGCCGTACCCTCACCCGTACCCTAACCCGTACCCTAAGCCGTACCCTAACCCTAACCCTAACCCTAACCCATACCCTACGCCGTACCCTAACCCGTACCCTAACCCGTATCCTAACCGTACCCTAACCCTAACCCTAACCCTAACCTATACCCTACGCCATACCCTCACCCGTACCCTAACCCGTACCCTAAGCCGTACCCTAACCCTAACCCTAACCCTAACCCTAACCCTAACCCTAACCCTAACCCATACCCTACGCCGTACCCTAACCCGTACCCTAACCCGTATCCTAAGCCGTACCCTAACCCTAACCAATACCCTACGCAGTACCCTCACCCGTACCCTAAGCCGTACCCTAACCCTAACCCTAACCCTAACCCCTACCCTACGCCGTACCCTCACCCGTCCCCTATCCCATACCCTAAGCCGTACCCTAACCCTAACACTAACCCTAACCCTAACCCTAACCCTAAACTACCCTTGACTGCTTTTGCCTCCATTAGATTTCCTAAGCACTAGTGTTTTAAGGAACAGGTTAAAAAGAAAATCCTAATGTGATTTTTTTATAATGTGTTTATTCTTTATCTTATCCTAGTGACTAAAATCTTCTCCATGGCTGGACCCCAAATAATATTCCTTTACGTGCTAAGTGGTATCTAGAGAGTGGGATAGGTTTAATAAATACCCTAATCCTAACGTGTACCCTAACCCTAACCCATACCCTAACCCTAACGCGTACCCTAACCCTAACCCAAACCCTAACCCTAACACGTACGCTAATCCTAACCCGTACCCTAAACCAATCCCTAACCCTAAAACTAACCCTAACCCTAACCCATACCCTACGCCGTACCCTCACCCGTACCCTAACCCGTACCCTAAGCCGTACCCTAACCCTAACCCTAACCCTAACCCATACGCTACGCCGTACCCTCACCCGTACCCTAACCCGTATCCTAAGCCGTACCCTAACCCTAACCCTAACCCTAACCTATACCCTACGCCGTACCCTCACCCGTACCCTAACCCGTACCCTAAGCCGTACCCTAACCCTAACCCTAACCCTAACCCATACGCTATGCCGTACCCTCACCCGTACCCTAACCCGTATCCTAAGCCGTACCCTAACCCTAACCCTAACCCTAACCTATACCCTACGCCATACCCTCACCCGTACCCTAACCCGTACCCTAAGCCGTACCCTAACCCTAACCCTAACCCTAACCCTAACCCTAACCCTAACCCATACCCTACGCCGTACCCTAACCCGTACCCTAACCCGTATCCTAAGCCGTACCCTAACCCTAACCAATACCCTACGCAGTACCCTCACCCGTACCCTCACCCGTACCCTAAGCCGTACCCTAACCCTAACCCTAACCCTAACCCTAACCCTAACCCCTACCCTACGCCGTACCCTCACCCGTCCCCTATCCCATACCCTAAGCCGTACCCTAACCCTAACACTAACCCTAACCCTAACCCTAACCCTAAACTACCCTTGACTGCTTTTGCCTCCATTAGATTTCCTAAGCACTAGTGTTTTAAGGAACAGGTTAAAAAGAAAATCCTAATGTGATTTTTTTATAATGTGTTTATTCTTTATCTTATCCTAGTGACTAAAATCTTCTCCATGGCTGGACCCCAAATAATATTCCTTTACGTGCTAAGTGGTATCTAGAGAGTGGGATAGGTTTAATAAATACCCTAATCCTAACGTGTACCCTAACCCTAACCCATACCCTAACCCTAACGCGTACCCTAACCCTAACCCAAACCCTAACCCTAACACGTACGCTAATCCTAACCCGTACCCTAAACCAATCCCTAACCCTAAAACTAACCCTAACCCTAACCCTAACCCTAACCCATACCCTACGCCGTACCCTCACCCGTACCCTAACCCGTACCCTAAGCCGTACCCTAACCCTAACCCTAACCCTAACCCATACGCTACGCCGTACCCTCACCCGTACCCTAACCCGTATCCTAAGCCGTACCCTAACCCTAACCCTAACCCTAACCTATACCCTACGCCGTACCCTCACCCGTACCCTAACCCGTACCCTGAGCCGTACCCTAACCCTAACCCTAACCCTAACACATACGCTACGCCGTACCCTCACCCGTACCCTAACCCGTATCCTAAGCCGTACCCTAACCCTAACCCTAACCCTAACCTATACCCTACGCCATACCCTCACCCGTACCCTAACCCGTACCCTAAGCCGTACCCTAACCCTAACCCTAACCCTAACCCATACCCTACGCCGTACCCTAACCCGTACCCTAACCCGTATCCTAAGCCGTACCCTAACCCTAACCAATACCCTACGCAGTACCCTCACCCGTACCCTCACCCGTACCCTAAGCCGTACCCTAACCCTAACCCTAACCCTAACCCTAACCCTAACCCCTACCCTACGCCGTACCCTCACCCGTCCCCTATCCCATACCCTAAGCCGTACCCTAACCCTAACACTAACCCTAACCTTAACCCTAACCCTAAACTACCCTTGACTGCTTTTGCCTCCATTAGATTTCCTAAGCACTAGTGTTTTAAGGAACAGGTTAAAAAGAAAATCCTAATGTGATTTTTTTATAATGTGTTTATTCTTTATCTTATCCTAGTGACTAAAATCTTCTCCATGGCTGGACCCCAAATAATATTCCTTTACGTGCTGAGTGGTATCTAGAGAGTGGGATAGGTTTAATAAATACCCTAATCCTAACGTGTAACCTAACCCTAACCCATACCCTAACCCTAACGCGTACCCTAACCCTAACCCAAACCCTAACCCTAACACGTACGCTAATCCTAACCCGTACCCTAAACCAATCCCTAACCCTAAAACTAACCCTAACCCTAACCCTAACCCTAACCCATACCCTACGCCGTACCCTCACCCGTACCCTAACCCGTACCCTAACACTAACCCTAACCCATACGCTACGCCGTACCCTCACCCGTACCCTAACCCGTATCCTAAGCCATACCCAAACCCTAACCCTAACGCTAACCTATACCCTACGCCGTACCCTCACCCGTACCCTAACCCGTACCCTAAGCCGTACCCTAACCCTAACCCTAACCCTAACCCATACGCTACGCCGTACCCTCACCCGTACCCTAACCCGTATCCTAAGCCGTACCCTAACCCTAACCCTAACCCTAACCCTAACCCTAACCCATACCCTACGCCGTACCCTAACCCGTACCCTAACCCGTATCCTAAGCCGTACCCTAACCCTAACCAATACCCTACGCAGTACCCTCACCCGTACCCTAAGCCGTACCCTAACCCTAACCCTAACCCTAACCCTAACCCTAACCCCTACCCTACGCCGTACCCTCACCCGTCCCCTATCCAATACCCTAAGCCGTACCCTAACCCTAACCCTAACCCTAACCCATACGCTACGCCGTACCCTCACCCGTACCCTAACCCGTACCCTAAGCCGTACCCTAACCCTAACCCTAACCCTAACCCATACCCTACGCCGTACCCTAACCCGTACCCTAACCCGTATCCTAAGCCGTACACTAACCCTAACCAATACCCTACGCAGTACCCTCACCCGTACCCTCACCCGTACCCTAAGCCGTACCCTAACCCTAACCCTAACCCTAACCCTAACCCCTACCCTACGCCGTACCCTCACCCGTCCCCTATCCCATACCCTAAGCCGTACCCTAACCCTAACACTAACCCTAACCCTAACCCTAACCCTAAACTACCCTTGACTGCTTTTGCCTCCATTAGATTTCCTAAGCACTAGTGTTTTAAGGAACAGGTTAAAAAGAAAATCCTAATGTGATTTTTTTATAATGTGTTTATTCTTTATCTTATCCTAGTGACTAAAATCTTCTCCATGGCTGGACCCCAAATAATATTCCTTTACGTGCTAAGTGGTATCTAGAGAGTGGGATAGGTTTAATAAATACCCTAATCCTAACGTGTACCCTAACCCTAACCCATACCCTAACCCTAACGCGTACCCTAACCCTAACCCAAACCCTAACCCTAACACGTACGCTAATCCTAACCCGTACCCTAAACCAATCCCTAACCCTAAAACTAACCCTAACCCTAACCCTAACCCTAACCCATACCCTACGCCGTACCCTCACCCGTACCCTAACCCGTACCCTAAGCCGTACCCTAACCCTAACCCTAAACCATACGCTACGCCGTACCCTCACCCGTACCCTAACCCGTATCCTAAGCCATACCCTAACCCTAACCCTAACCCTAACCTATACCCTACGCCGTACCCTCACCCGTACACTAACCCGTACCCTAAGCCGTACCCTAACCCTAACCCTAACCCTAACCCATACGCTACGCCGTACCCTCACCCGTACCCTAACTCGTATCCTAAGCCGTACCCTAACCCTAACCCTAACCCTAACCCTAACCCATACCCTACGCCGTACCCTAACCCGTACCCTAACCCGTATCCTAAGCCGTACCCTAACCCTAACCAATACCCTACGCAGTACCCTCACCCGTACCCTCACCCGTACCCTAAGCCGTACCCTAACCCTAACCCTAACCCTAACCCTAACCCCTACCCTACGCCGTACCCTCACCCGTCCCCTATCCCATACCCTAAGCCGTACCCTAACCCTAACCCTAACCCTAACCCATACGCTACGCCGTACCCTCACCCGTACCCTAACCCGTATCCTAAGCCGTACCCTAACCCTAACCCTAACCCTAACCCTAACCCTAACCCATACCCTACGCCGTACCCTAACCCGTACCCTAACCCGTATCCTAAGCCGTACCCTAATCCTAACCAATACCCTACGCAGTACCCTCACCCGTACCCTCACCCGTACCCTAAGCCGTACCCTAACCCTAACCCTAACCCTAACCCTAACCCTAACCCTTACCCTACGCCGTACCCTCACCCGTCCCCTATCCCATACCCTAAGCCGTACCGTAACCCTAACACTAACCCTAACCCTAACCCTAACCCTAAACTACCCTTGACTGCTTTTGCCTCCATTAGATTTCCTAAGCACTAGTGTTTTAAGGAACAGGTTAAAAAGAAAATCCTAATGTGATTTTTTTATAATGTGTTTATTCTTTATCTTATCCTAGTGACTAAAATCTTCTCCATGGCTGGACCCCAAATAATATTCCTTTACGTGCTAAGTGGTATCTAGAGAGTGGGATAGGTTTAATAAATACCCTAATCCTAACGTGTACCCTAACCCTAACCCATACCCTAACCCTAACGCGTACCCTAACCCTAACCCAAACCCTAACCCTAACACGTACGCTAATCCTAACCCGTACCCTAAACCAATCCCTAACCCTAAAACTAACCCTAACCCTAACCCTAACCCTAACCCATACCCTACGCCGTACCCTCACCCGTACCCTAACCCGTACCCTAAGCCGTACCCTAACCCTAACCCTAACCCTAAACCATACGCTACGCCGTACCCTCACCCGTACCCTAACCCGTATCCTAAGCCGTACCCTAACCCTAACCCTAACCCTAACCTATACCCTACGCCGTACCCTCACCCGTACCCTAACCCGTACCCTAAGCCGTACCCTAACCCTAACCCTAACCCTAACCCATACGCTACGCCGTACCCTCACCCGTACCCTAACCCGTATCCTAAGCCGTACCCTAACCCTAACCCTAACCCTAACCCATACCCTACGCCGTACCCTCACCCGTACCCTAACCCGTACCCTAAGCCGTACCCTAACCCTAACCCTAACCCTAACCCATACCCTACGCCGTACCCTCACCCGTACCCTAACCCGTACCCTAAGCCGTACCCTAACCCTAACCCTAACCCTAACCCATACCCTACGCCGTACCCTAACCCGTACCCTAACCCGTATCCTAACCGTACCCTAACCCTAACCCTAACCCTAACCTATACCCTACGCCATACCCTCACCCGTACCCTAACCCGTACCCTAAGCCGTACCCTAACCCTAACCCTAACCCTAACCCTAACCCTAACCCTAACCCTAACCCATACCCTACGCCGTACCCTAACCCGTACCCTAACCCGTATCCTAAGCCGTACCCTAACCCTATCCAATACCCTACGCAGTACCCTCACCCGTACCCTAAGCCGTACCCTAACCCTAACCCTAACCCTAACCCCTACCCTACGCCGTACCCTCACCCGTCCCCTATCCCATACCCTAAGCCGTACCCTAACCCTAACACTAACCCTAACCCTAACCCTAACCCTAAACTACCCTTGACTGCTTTTGCCTCCATTAGATTTCCTAAGCACTAGTGTTTTAAGGAACAGGTTAAAAAGAAAATCCTAATGTGATTTTTTTATAATGTGTTTATTCTTTATCTTATCCTAGTGACTAAAATCTTCTCCATGGCTGGACCCCAAATAATATTCCTTTACGTGCTAAGTGGTATCTAGAGAGTGGGATAGGTTTAATAAATACCCTAATCCTAACGTGTACCCTAACCCTAACCCATACCCTAACCCTAACGCGTACCCTAACCCTAACCCAAACCCTAACCCTAACACGTACGCTAATCCTAACCCGTACCCTAAACCAATCCCTAACCCTAAAACTAACCCTAACCCTAACCCTAACCCTAACCCATACCCTACGCCGTACCCTCACCCGTACCCTAACCCGTACCCTAAGCCGTACCCTAACCCTAACCCTAACCCTAACCCATACGCTACGCCGTACCCTCACCCGTACCCTAACCCGTATCCTAAGCCGTACCCTAACCCTAACCCTAACCCTAACCTATACCCTACGCCGTACCCTCACCCGTACCCTAACCCGTACCCTAAGCCGTACCCTAACCCTAACCCTAACCCTAACACATACGCTACGCCGTACCCTCACCCGTACCCTAACCCGTATCCTAGGCCGTACCCTAACCCTAACCCTAACCCTAACCTATACCCTACGCCATACCCTCACCCGTACCCTAACCCGTACCCTAAGCCGTACCCTAACCCTAACCCTAACCCTAACCCATACCCTACGCCGTACCCTAACCCGTACCCTAACCCGTATCCTAAGCCGTACACTAACCCTAACCAATACCCTACGCAGTACCCTCACCCGTACCCTCACCCGTACCCTAAGCCGTACCCTAACCCTAACCCTAACCCTAACCCTAACCCCTACCCTACGCCGTACCCTCACCCGTCCCCTATCCCATACCCTAAGCCGTACCCTAACCCTAACACTAACCCTAACCCTAACCCTAACCCTAAACTACCCTTGACTGCTTTTGCCTCCATTAGATTTCCTAAGCACTAGTGTTTTAAGGAACAGGTTAAAAAGAAAATCCTAATGTGATTTTTTTATAATGTGTTTATTCTTTATCTTATCCTAGTGACTAAAATCTTCTCCATGGCTGGACCCCAAATAATATTCCTTTACGTGCTAAGTGGTATCTAGAGAGTGGGATAGGTTTAATAAATACCCTAATCCTAACGTGTACCCTAACCCTAACCCATACCCTAACCCTAACGCGTACCCTAACCCTAACCCAAACCCTAACCCTAACACGTACGCTAATCCTAACCCGTACCCTAAACCAATCCCTAACCCTAAAACTAACCCTAACCCTAACCCTAACCCTAACCCATACCCTACGCCGTACCCTCACCCGTACCCTAACCCGTACCCTAAGCCGTACCCTAACCCTAACCCTAACCCTAACCCATACGCTACGCCGTACCCTCACCCGTACCCTAACCCGTATCCTAAGCCGTACCCTAACCCTAACCCTAACCCTAACCTATACCCTACGCCGTACCCTCACCCGTACCCTAACCCGTACCCTAAGCCGTACCCTAACCCTAACCCTAACCCTAACCCATACGCTACGCCGTACCCTCACCCGTACCCTAACCCGTATCCTAAGCCGTACCCTAACCCTAACCCTAACCCTAACCTATACCCTACGCCATACCCTCACCCGTACCCTAACCCGTACCCTAAGCCGTACCCTAACCCTAACCCTAACCCTAACCCATACCCTACGCCGTACCCTAACCCGTACCCTAACCCGTATCCTAAGCCGTACCCTAACCCTAACCAATACCCTACGCAGTACCCTCACCCGTACCCTCACCCGTACCCTAAGCCGTACCCTAACCCTAACCCTAACCCTAACCCTAACCCTAACCCCTACCCTACGCCGTACCCTCACCCGTCCCCTATCCCATACCCTAAGCCGTACCCTAACCCTAACACTAACCCTAACCTTAACCCTAACCCTAAACTACCCTTGACTGCTTTTGCCTCCATTAGATTTCCTAAGCACTAGTGTTTTAAGGAACAGGTTAAAAAGAAAATCCTAATGTGATTTTTTTATAATGTGTTTATTCTTTATCTTATCCTAGTGACTAAAATCTTCTCCATGGCTGGACCCCAAATAATATTCCTTTACGTGCTGAGTGGTATCTAGAGAGTGGGATAGGTTTAATAAATACCCTAATCCTAACGTGTAACCTAACCCTAACCCATACCCTAACCCTAACGCGTACCCTAACCCTAACCCAAACCCTAACCCTAACACGTACGCTAATCCTAACCCGTACCCTAAACCAATCCCTAACCCTAAAACTAACCCTAACCCTAACCCTAACCCTAACCCATACCCTACGCCGTACCCTCACCCGTACCCTAACCCGTACCCTAACACTAACCCTAACCCATACGCTACGCCGTACCCTCACCCGTACCCTAACCCGTATCCTAAGCCATACCCAAACCCTAACCCTAACCCTAACCTATACCCTACGCCGTACCCTCACCCGTACCCTAACCCGTACCCTAAGCCGTACCCTAACCCTAACCCTAACCCTAACCCATACGCTACGCCGTACCCTCACCCGTACCCTAACCCGTATCCTAAGCCGTACCCTAACCCTAACCCTAACCCTAACCCTAACCCTAACCCATACCCTACGCCGTACCCTAACCCGTACCCTAACCCGTATCCTAAGCCGTACCCTAACCCTAACCAATACCCTACGCAGTACCCTCACCCGTACCCTAAGCCGTACCCTAACCCTAACCCTAACCCTAACCCTAACCCTAACCCCTACCCTACGCCGTACCCTCACCCGTCCCCTATCCAATACCCTAAGCCGTACCCTAACCCTAACCCTAACCCTAACCCATACGCTACGCCGTACCCTCACCCGTACCCTAACCCGTATCCTAAGCCGTACCCTAACCCTAACCCTAACCCTAACCCTAACCCTAACCCATACCCTACGCCGTACCCTAACCCGTACCCTAACCCGTATCCTAAGCCGTACCCTAATCCTAACCAATACCCTACGCAGTACCCTCACCCGTACCCTCACCCGTACCCTAAGCCGTACCCTAACCCTAACCCTAACCCTAACCCTAACCCTAACCCCTACCCTACGCCGTACCCTCACCCGTCCCCTATTCCATACCCTAAGCCGTACCCTAACCCTAACACTAACCCTAACCCTAACCCTAACCCTAAACTACCCTTGACTGCTTTTGCCTCCATTAGATTTCCTAAGCACTAGTGTTTTAAGGAACAGGTTAAAAAGAAAATCCTAATGTGATTTTTTTATAATGTGTTTATTCTTTATCTTATCCTAGTGACTAAAATCTTCTCCATGGCTGGACCCCAAATAATATTCCTTTACGTGCTAAGTGGTATCTAGAGAGTGGGATAGGTTTAATAAATACCCTAATCCTAACGTGTACCCTAACCCTAACCCATACCCTAACCCTAACGCGTACCCTAACCCTAACCCAAACCCTAACCCTAACACGTACGCTAATCCTAACCCGTACCCTAAACCAATCCCTAACCCTAAAACTAACCCTAACCCTAACCCTAACCCTAACCCATACCCTACGCCGTACCCTCACCCGTACCCTAACCCGTACCCTAAGCCGTACCCTAACCCTAACCCTAAC
>NW_026871270.1:62500-72500 GCF_028564815.1 Eubalaena glacialis
TTGCCTCCATTAGATTTCCTAAGCACTAGTGTTTTAAGGAACAGGTTAAAAAGAAAATCCTAATGTGATTTTTTTATAATGTGTTTATTCTTTATCTTATCCTAGTGACTAAAATCTTCTCCATGGCTGGACCCCAAATAATATTCCTTTACGTGCTAAGTGGTATCTAGAGAGTGGGATAGGTTTAATAAATACCCTAATCCTAACGTGTACCCTAACCCTAACCCATACCCTAACCCTAACGCGTACCCTAACCCTAACCCAAACCCTAACCCTAACACGTACGCTAATCCTAACCCGTACCCTAAACCAATCCCTAACCCTAAAACTAACCCTAACCCTAACCCTAACCCTAACCCATACCCTACGCCGTACCCTCACCCGTACCCTAACCCGTACCCTAAGCCGTACCCTAACCCTAACCCTAACCCTAACCCATACGCTACGCCGTACCCTCACCCGTACCCTAACCCGTATCCTAAGCCGTACCCTAACCCTAACCCTAACCCTAACCTATACCCTACGCCATACCCTCACCCGTACCCTAACCCGTACCCTAAGCCGTACCCTAACCCTAACCCTAACCCTAACCCTAACCCTAACCCATACCCTACGCCGTACCCTAACCCGTACCCTAACCCGTATCCTAAGCCATACCCTAACCCTAACCAATACCCTACGCAGTACCCTCACCCGTACCCTCACCCGTACCCTCACCCGTACCCTAACCCTAACCCTAACCCTAACCCTAACCCTAACCCCTACCCTACGCCGTACCCTCACCCGTCCCCTATCCCATACCCTAAGCGTACCCTAACCCTAACACTAACCCTAACCCTAACCCTAACCCTAAACTACCCTTGACTGCTTTTGCCTCCATTAGATTTCCTAAGCACTAGTGTTTTAAGGAACAGGTTAAAAAGAAAATCCTAATGTGATTTTTTTATAATGTGTTTATTCTTTATCTTATCCTAGTGACTAAAATCTTCTCCATGGCTGGACCCCAAATAATATTCCTTTACGTGCTAAGTGGTATCTAGAGAGTGGGATAGGTTTAATAAATACCCTAATCCTAACGTGTACCCTAACCCTAAACCATACCCTAACCCTAACGCGTACCCTAACCCTAACCCAAACCCTAACCCTAACACGTACGCTAATCCTAACCCGTACCCTAAACCAATCCCTAACCCTAACCCTAACCCTAACCCTAACCCTAACCCTAACCCATTACCTACGCCGTACCCTCACCCGTACCCTAACCCGTACCCTAAGCCGTACCCTAACCCTAACCCTAACCCTAACCCATACGCTACGCCGTACCCTCACCCGTACCCTAACCCGTATCCTAAGCCGTACCCTAACCCTAACCCTAACCCTAACCTATACCCTACGCCGTACCCTCACCCGTACCCTAACCCGTACCCTAAGCCGTACCCTAACCCTAACCCTAACCCTAACCCATACGCTACGCCGTACCCTCACCCGTACCCTAACCCGTATCCTAAGCCGTACCCTAACCCTAACCCTAACTCTAACCTATACCCTACGCCATACCCTCACCCGTACCCTAACCCGTACCCTAAGCCGTACCCTAACCCTAACCCTAACCCTAACCCTAACCCATACCCTACGCCGTACCCTAACCCGTACCCTAACCCGTATCCTAAGCCGTACCCTAACCCTAACCAATACCCTACGCAGTACCCTCACCCGTACCCTCACCCGTACCCTAAGCCCTACACTAACCCTAACCCTAACCCTAACCCTAACCCTAACCCTAACCCCTACCCTACGCCGTACCCTCACCCGTCCCCTATCCCATACCCTAAGCCGTACCCTAACCCTAACACTAACCCTAACCCTAACCCTAACCCTAAACTACCCTTGACTGCTTTTGCCTCCATTAGATTTCCTAAGCACTAGTGTTTTAAGGAACAGGTTAAAAAGAAAATCCTAATGTGATTTTTTTATAATGTGTTTATTCTTTATCTTATCCTAGTGACTAAAATCTTCTCCATGGCTGGACCCCAAATAATATTCCTTTACGTGCTAAGTGGTATCTAGAGAGTGGGATAGGTTTAATAAATACCCTAATCCTAACGTGTACCCTAACCCTAACCCATACCCTAACCCTAACGCGTACCCTAACCCTAACCCAAACCCTAACCCTAACACGTACGCTAATCCTAACCCGTACCCTAAACCAATCCCTAACCCTAAAACTAACCCTAACCCTAACCCTAACCCTAACCCATACCCTACGCCGTACCCTCACCCGTACCCTAACCCGTACCCTAAGCCGTACCCTAACCCTAACCCTAACCCATACGCTACGCCGTACCCTCACCCGTACCCTAACCCGTATCCTAAGCCGTACCCTAACCCTAACCCTAACCCTAACCTATACCCTATGCCGTACCCTCACCCGTACCCTGACCCGTACCCTAAGCCGTACCCTAACCCTAACCCTAACCCTAACCCATACGCTACGCCGTACCCTCACCCGTACCCTAACCCGTATCCTAAGCCGTACCCTAACCCTAACCCTAACCCTAACCTATACCCTACGCCATACCCTCACCCGTACCCTAAACCGTACCCTAAGCCGTACCCTAACCCTAACCCTAACCCTAACCCTAACCCTAACCCTAAACCATACCCTACGCCGTACCCTAACCCGTACCCTAACCCGTATCCTAAGCCGTACCCTAACCCTAACCAATTCCCTACGCAGTACCCTCACCCGTACCCTACGCCGTACCCTAACCCTAACCCTAACCCTAACCCTAACCCCTACCCTACGCCGTACCCTCACCCGTCCCCTATCCCATACCCTAAGCCGTACCCTAACCCTAACACTAACCCTAACCCTAACCCTAACCCTAAACTACCCTTGACTGCTTTTGCCTCCATTAGATTTCCTAAGCACTAGTGTTTTAAGGAACAGGTTAAAAAGAAAATCCTAATGTGATTTTTTTATAATGTGTTTATTCTTTATCTTATCCTAGTGACTAAAATCTTCTCCATGGCTGGACCCCAAATAATATTCCTTTACGTGCTAAGTGGTATCTAGAGAGTGGGATAGGTTTAATAAATACCCTAATCCTAACGTGTACCCTAACCCTAACCCATACCCTAACCCTAACGCGTACCCTAACCCTAACCCAAACCCTAACCCTAACACGTACGCTAATCCTAACCCGTACCCTAAACCAATCCCTAACCCTAAAACTAACCCTAACCCTAACCCTAACCCTAACCCATACCCTACGCCGTACCCTCACCCGTACCCTAACCCGTACCCTAAGCCGTACCCTAACCCTAACCCTAACCCTAACCCATACGCTACGCCGTACCCTCACCCGTACCCTAACCCGTATCCTAAGCCGTACCCTAACCCTAACCCTAACCCTAACCTATACCCTACGCCGTACCCTCACCCGTACCCTAGCCCGTACCCTAAGCCGTACCCTAACCCTAACCCTAACCCTAACCCATACGCTACGCCGTACCCTCACCCGTACCCTAACCCGTATCCTAAGCCGTACCCTAACCCTAACCCTAACCCTAACCTATACCCTACGCCATACCCTCACCCGTACCCTAACCCGTACCCTAAGCCGTACCCTAACCCTAACCCTAACCCTAACCCTAACCCTAACCCTAACCCATACCCTACGCCGTACCCTAACCCGTACCCTAACCCGTATCCTGAGCCGTACCCTAACCCTAACCAATACCCTACGCAGTACCCTCACCCGTACCCTCACCTGTACCCTAAGCCGTACCCTAACCCTAACCCTAACCCTAACCCTAACCCTAACCCCTACCCTACGCCGTACCCTCACCCGTCCCCTATCCCATACCCTAAGCCGTACCCTAACCCTAACACTAACCCTAACCCTAACCCTAACCCTAAACTACCCTTGACTGCTTTTGCCTCCATTAGATTTCCTAAGCACTAGTGTTTTAAGGAACAGGTTAAAAAGAAAATCCTAATGTGATTTTTTTATAATGTGTTTATTCTTTATCTTATCCTAGTGACTAAAATCTTCTCCATGGCTGGACCCCAAATAATATTCCTTTACGTGCTAAGTGGTATCTAGAGAGTGGGATAGGTTTAATAAATACCCTAATCCTAACGTGTACCCTAACCCTAACCCATACCCTAACCCTAACGCGTACCCTAACCCTAACCCAAACCCTAACCCTAACACGTACGCTAATCCTAACCCGTACCCTAAACCAATCCCTAACCCTAAAACTAACCCTAACCCTAACCCTAACCCTAACCCATACCCTACGCCGTACCCTCACCCGTACCCTAACCCGTACCCTAAGCCGTACCCTAACCCTAACCCTAACCCTAACCCATACGCTACGCCGTACCCTCACCCGTACCCTAACCCGTATCCTAAGCCGTACCCTAACCCTAACCCTAACCCTAACCTATACCCTACGCCATACCCTCACCCGTACCCTAACCCGTACCCTAAGCCGTACCCTAACCCTAACCCTAACCCTAACCCTAACCCTAACCCATACCCTACGCCGTACCCTAACCCGTACCCTAACCCGTATCCTAAGCCATACCCTAACCCTAACCAATACCCTACGCAGTACCCTCACCCGTACCCTCACCCGTACCCTCACCCGTACCCTAACCCTAACCCTAACCCTAACCCTAACCCTAACCCCTACCCTACGCCGTACCCTCACCCGTCCCCTATCCCATACCCTAAGCGTACCCTAACCCTAACACTAACCCTAACCCTAACCCTAACCCTAAACTACCCTTGACTGCTTTTGCCTCCATTAGATTTCCTAAGCACTAGTGTTTTAAGGAACAGGTTAAAAAGAAAATCCTAATGTGATTTTTTTATAATGTGTTTATTCTTTATCTTATCCTAGTGACTAAAATCTTCTCCATGGCTGGACCCCAAATAATATTCCTTTACGTGCTAAGTGGTATCTAGAGAGTGGGATAGGTTTAATAAATACCCTAATCCTAACGTGTACCCTAACCCTAAACCATACCCTAACCCTAACGCGTACCCTAACCCTAACCCAAACCCTAACCCTAACACGTACGCTAATCCTAACCCGTACCCTAAACCAATCCCTAACCCTAACCCTAACCCTAACCCTAACCCTAACCCTAACCCATACCCTACGCCGTACCCTAACCCGTACCCTAACCCGTATCCTAAGCCGTACCCTAACCCTAACCAATACCCTACGCAGTACCCTCACCCGTACCCTAACCCGTACCCTAAGCCGTACCCTAACCCTAACCCTAACCCTAACCCTAACCCCTACCCTACGCCGTACCCTCACCCGTCCCCTATCCCATACCCTAAGCCGTACCCTAACCCTAACACTAACCCTAACCCTAACCCTAACCCTAAACTACCCTTGACTGCTTTTGCCTCCATTAGATTTCCTAAGCACTAGTGTTTTAAGGAACAGGTTAAAAAGAAAATCCTAATGTGATTTTTTTATAATGTGTTTATTCTTTATCTTATCCTAGTGACTAAAATCTTCTCCATGGCTGGACCCCAAATAATATTCCTTTACGTGCTAAGTGGTATCTAGAGAGTGGGATAGGTTTAATAAATACCCTAATCCTAACGTGTACCCTAACCCTAACCCATACCCTAACCCTAACGCGTACCCAACCCTAACCCAAACCCTAACCCTAACACGTACGCTAATCCTAACCCGTACCCTAAACCAATCTCTAACCCTAAAACTAACCCTAACCCTAACCCTAACCCTAACCCATACCCTACGCCGTACCCTCACCCGTACCCTAACCCGTACCCTAAGCCGTACCCTAACCCTAACCCTAACCCTAACCCATACGCTACGCCGTACCCTCACCCGTACCCTAACCCGTATCCTAAGCCGTACCCTAACCCTAACCCTAACCCTAACCTATACCCTACGCCGTACCCTCACCCGTACCCTAACCCGTACCCTAAGCCGTACCCTAACCCTAACCCTAACCCTAACCCATACGCTACGCCGTACCCTCACCCGTACCCTAACCCGTATCCTAAGCCGTACCCTAACCCTAACCCTAACCCTAACCTATACCCTACGCCGTACCCTCACCCGTACACTAACCCGTACCCTAAGCCGTACCCTAACCCTAACCCTAACCCTAACCCTAACCCTAACCCTAACCCATACCCTACGCCGTACCCTAACCCGTACCCTAACCCGTATCCTAAGCCGTACCCTAACCCTAACCAATACCCTACGCAGTACCCTCACCCGTACCCTCACCCGTACCCTAAGCCGTACCCTAACCCTAACCCTAACCCTAACCCTAACCCTAACCCCTACCCTACGCCGTACCCTCACCCGTCCCCTATCCCATACCCTAAGCCGTACCCTAACCCTAACACTAACCCTAACCCTAACCCTAACCCTAAACTACCCTTGACTGCTTTTGCCTCCATTAGATTTCCTAAGCACTAGTGTTTTAAGGAACAGGTTAAAAAGAAAATCCTAATGTGATTTTTTTATAATGTGTTTATTCTTTATCTTATCCTAGTGACTAAAATCTTCTCCATGGCTGGACCCCAAATAATATTCCTTTACGTGCTAAGTGGTATCTAGAGAGTGGGATAGGTTTAATAAATACCCTAAACCTAACGTGTACCCTAACCCTAACCCATACCCTAACCCTAACGCGTACCCTAACCCTAACCCAAACCCTAACCCTAACACATACGCTAATCCTAACCCGTACCCTAAACCAATCCCTAACCCTAAAACTAACCCTAACCCTAACCCTAACCCTAACCCATACCCTACGCCGTACCCTCACCCGTACCCTAACCCGTACCCTAAGCCGTACCCTAACCCTAACCCTAACCCTAACCCATACGCTACGCCGTACCCTCACCCGTACCCTAACCCGTATCCTAAGCCGTACCCTAACCCTAACCCTAACCCTAACCTATACCCTACGCCGTACCCTCACCCGTACCCTAACCCGTACCCTAAGCCGTACCCTAACCCTAACCCTAACCCTAACCCATACGCTACGCCGTACCCTCACCCGTACCCTAACCCGTATCCTAAGCCGTACCCTAACCCTAACCCTAACCCTAACCTATACCCTACGCCATACCCTCACCCGTACCCTAACCCGTACCCTAAGCCGTACCCTAACCCTAACCCTAACCCTAACCCTAACCCTAACACATACCCTACGCCGTACCCTAACCCGTACCCTAACCCGTATCCTAAGCCGTACCCTAACCCTAACCAATACCCTACGCAGTACCCTCACCCGTACCCTAAGCCGTACCCTAACCCTAACCCTAACCCTAACCCTAACCCCTACCCTACGCCGTATCCTCACCCGTCCCCTATCCCATACCCTAAGCCGTACCCTAACCCTAACACTAACCCTAACCCTAACCCTAACCCTAAACTACCCTTGACTGCTTTTGCCTCCATTAGATTTCCTAAGCACTAGTGTTTTAAGGAACAGGTTAAAAAGAAAATCCTAATGTGATTTTTTTATAATGTGTTTATTCTTTATCTTATCCTAGTGACTAAAATCTTCTCCATGGCTGGACCCCAAATAATATTCCTTTACGTGCTAAGTGGTATCTAGAGAGTGGGATAGGTTTAATAAATACCCTAATCCTAACGTGTACCCTAACCCTAACCCATACCCTAACCCTAACGCGTACCCTAACCCTAACCCAAACCCTAACCCTAACACGTACGCTAATCCTAACCCGTACCCTAAACCAATCCCTAACCCTAAAACTAACCCTAACCCTAACCCTAACCCTAACCCATACCCTACGCCGTACCCTCACCCGTACCCTAACCCGTACCCTAAGCCGTACCCTAACCCTAACCCTAACCCTAACCCATACCCTACGCCGTACCCTCACCCTTACCCTAACCCGTACCCTAAGCCGTACCCTAACCCTAACCCTAACCCTAACCCATACGCTACGCCGTAACCTCACCCGTACCCTAACCCGTATCCTAAGCCGTACCCTAACCCTAACCCTAACCCTAACCTATACCCTACGCCGTACCCTCACCCGTACCCTAACCCGTACCCTAAGCCGTACCCTAACCCTAACCCTAACCCTAACCCTAACCCCTACCCTACGCCGTACCCTCACCTGTCCCCTATCCCATACCCTAAGCCGTACCCTAACCCTAACACTAACCCTAACCCTAACCCTAACCCTAAACTACCCTTGACTGCTTTTGCCTCCATTAGATTTCCTAAGCACTAGTGTTTTAAGGAACAGGTTAAAAAGAAAATCCTAATGTGATTTTTTTATAATGTGTTTATTCTTTATCTTATCCTAGTGACTAAAATCTTCTCCATGGCTGGACCCCAAATAATATTCCTTTACGTGCTAAGTGGTATCTAGAGAGTGGGATAGGTTTAATAAATACCCTAATCCTAACGTGTACCCTAACCCTAACCCATACCCTAACCCTAACGCGTACCCTAACCCTAACCCAAACCCTAACCCTAACACGTACGCTAATCCTAACCCGTACCCTAAATCAATCCCTAACCCTAAAACTAACCCTAACCCTAACCCTAACCCTAACCCATACCCTACGCCGTACCCTCACCCGTACCCTAACCCGTACCCTAAGCCGTACCCTAACCCTAACCCTAACCCTAACCCATACGCTACGCCGTACCCTCACCCGTACCCTAACCCGTATCCTAAGCCGTACCCTAACCCTAACCCTAACCCTAACCTATACCCTACGCCGTACCCTCACCCGTACCCTAACCCGTACCCTAAGCCGTACCCTAACCCTAACCCTAACCCTAACCCATACGCTACGCCGTACCCTCACCCGTACCCTAACCCGTACCCTAAGCCGTACCCTAACCCTAACCCTAACCCTAACCCATACCCTACGCCGTACCCTCACCCGTACCCTAACCCGTACCCTAAGCCGTACCCTAACCCTAACCCTAACCCTAACCCATACCCTACGCCGTACCCTCACCCGTACCCTAACCCGTACCCTAAGCCGTACCCTAACCCTAACCCTAACCCTAACCCATACCCTACGCCATACCCTAACCCGTACCCTAACCCGTATCCTAAGCCGTACCCTAACCCTAACCCTAACCCTAACCTATACCCTACGCCATACCCTCACCCGTACCCTAACCCGTACCCTAAGCCGTACCCTAACCCTAACCCTAACCCTAACCCTAACCCTAACCCTAACCCATACCCTACGCCGTACCCTAACCCGTACCCTAACCTGTATCCTAAGCCGTACCCTAACCCTAACCAATACCCTACGCAGTACCCTCACCCGTACCCTAAGCCGTACCCTAACCCTAACCCTAACCCTAACCCCTACCCTACGCCGTACCCTCACCCGTCCCCTATCCCATACCCTAAGCCGTACCCTAACCCTAACACTAACCCTAACCCTAACCCTAACCCTAAACTACCCTTGACTGCTTTTGCCTCCATTAGATTTCCTAAGCACTAGTGTTTTAAGGAACAGGTTAAAAAGAAAATCCTAATGTGATTTTTTTATAATGTGTTTATTCTTTATCTTATCCTAGTGACTAAAATCTTCTCCATGGCTGGACCCCAAATAATATTCCTTTACGTGCTAAGTGGTATCTAGAGAGTGGGATAGGTTTAATAAATACCCTAATCCTAACGTGTACCCTAACCCTAACCCATACCCTAACCCTAACGCGTACCCTAACCCTAACCCAAACCCTAACCCTAACACGTACGCTAATCCTAACCCGTACCCTAAAACAATCCCTAACCCTAAAACTAACCCTAACCCTAACCCTAACCCTAACCCATACCCTACGCCGTACCCTCACCCGTACCCTAACCCGTACCCTAAGCCGTACCCTAACCCTAACCCTAACCCTAACCCATACGCTACGCCGTACCCTCACCCGTACCCTAACCCGTATCCTAAGCCGTACCCTAACCCTAAC
>NW_026871270.1:77500-170000 GCF_028564815.1 Eubalaena glacialis
AACCCTAACCCCTACCCTACGCCGTACCCTCACCCGTCCCCTATCCCATACCCTAAGCGTACCCTAACCCTAACACTAACCCTAACCCTAACCCTAACCCTAAACTACCCTTGACTGCTTTTGCCTCCATTAGATTTCCTAAGCACTAGTGTTTTAAGGAACAGGTTAAAAAGAAAATCCTAATGTGATTTTTTTATAATGTGTTTATTCTTTATCTTATCCTAGTGACTAAAATCTTCTCCATGGCTGGACCCCAAATAATATTCCTTTACGTGCTAAGTGGTATCTAGAGAGTGGGATAGGTTTAATAAATACCCTAATCCTAACGTGTACCCTAACCCTAAACCATACCCTAACCCTAACGCGTACCCTAACCCTAACCCAAACCCTAACCCTAACACGTACGCTAATCCTAACCCGTACCCTAAACCAATCCCTAACCCTAACCCTAACCCTAACCCTAACCCTAACCCTAACCCATTACCTACGCCGTACCCTCACCCGTACCCTAACCCGTACCCTAAGCCGTACCCTAACCCTAACCCTAACCCTAACCCATACGCTACGCCGTACCCTCACCCGTACCCTAACCCGTATCCTAAGCCGTACCCTAACCCTAACCCTAACCCTAACCTATACCCTACGCCGTACCCTCACCCGTACCCTAACCCGTACCCTAAGCCGTACCCTAACCCTAACCCTAACCCTAACCCATACGCTACGCCGTACCCTCACCCGTACCCTAACCCGTATCCTAAGCCGTACCCTAACCCTAACCCTAACTCTAACCTATACCCTACGCCATACCCTCACCCGTACCCTAACCCGTACCCTAAGCCGTACCCTAACCCTAACCCTAACCCTAACCCTAACCCATACCCTACGCCGTACCCTAACCCGTACCCTAACCCGTATCCTAAGCCGTACCCTAACCCTAACCAATACCCTACGCAGTACCCTCACCCGTACCCTCACCCGTACCCTAAGCCCTACACTAACCCTAACCCTAACCCTAACCCTAACCCTAACCCTAACCCCTACCCTACGCCGTACCCTCACCCGTCCCCTATCCCATACCCTAAGCCGTACCCTAACCCTAACACTAACCCTAACCCTAACCCTAACCCTAAACTACCCTTGACTGCTTTTGCCTCCATTAGATTTCCTAAGCACTAGTGTTTTAAGGAACAGGTTAAAAAGAAAATCCTAATGTGATTTTTTTATAATGTGTTTATTCTTTATCTTATCCTAGTGACTAAAATCTTCTCCATGGCTGGACCCCAAATAATATTCCTTTACGTGCTAAGTGGTATCTAGAGAGTGGGATAGGTTTAATAAATACCCTAATCCTAACGTGTACCCTAACCCTAACCCATACCCTAACCCTAACGCGTACCCTAACCCTAACCCAAACCCTAACCCTAACACGTACGCTAATCCTAACCCGTACCCTAAACCAATCCCTAACCCTAAAACTAACCCTAACCCTAACCCTAACCCTAACCCATACCCTACGCCGTACCCTCACCCGTACCCTAACCCGTACCCTAAGCCGTACCCTAACCCTAACCCTAACCCATACGCTACGCCGTACCCTCACCCGTACCCTAACCCGTATCCTAAGCCGTACCCTAACCCTAACCCTAACCCTAACCTATACCCTATGCCGTACCCTCACCCGTACCCTGACCCGTACCCTAAGCCGTACCCTAACCCTAACCCTAACCCTAACCCATACGCTACGCCGTACCCTCACCCGTACCCTAACCCGTATCCTAAGCCGTACCCTAACCCTAACCCTAACCCTAACCTATACCCTACGCCATACCCTCACCCGTACCCTAAACCGTACCCTAAGCCGTACCCTAACCCTAACCCTAACCCTAACCCTAACCCTAACCCTAAACCATACCCTACGCCGTACCCTAACCCGTACCCTAACCCGTATCCTAAGCCGTACCCTAACCCTAACCAATTCCCTACGCAGTACCCTCACCCGTACCCTACGCCGTACCCTAACCCTAACCCTAACCCTAACCCTAACCCCTACCCTACGCCGTACCCTCACCCGTCCCCTATCCCATACCCTAAGCCGTACCCTAACCCTAACACTAACCCTAACCCTAACCCTAACCCTAAACTACCCTTGACTGCTTTTGCCTCCATTAGATTTCCTAAGCACTAGTGTTTTAAGGAACAGGTTAAAAAGAAAATCCTAATGTGATTTTTTTATAATGTGTTTATTCTTTATCTTATCCTAGTGACTAAAATCTTCTCCATGGCTGGACCCCAAATAATATTCCTTTACGTGCTAAGTGGTATCTAGAGAGTGGGATAGGTTTAATAAATACCCTAATCCTAACGTGTACCCTAACCCTAACCCATACCCTAACCCTAACGCGTACCCTAACCCTAACCCAAACCCTAACCCTAACACGTACGCTAATCCTAACCCGTACCCTAAACCAATCCCTAACCCTAAAACTAACCCTAACCCTAACCCTAACCCTAACCCATACCCTACGCCGTACCCTCACCCGTACCCTAACCCGTACCCTAAGCCGTACCCTAACCCTAACCCTAACCCTAACCCATACGCTACGCCGTACCCTCACCCGTACCCTAACCCGTATCCTAAGCCGTACCCTAACCCTAACCCTAACCCTAACCTATACCCTACGCCGTACCCTCACCCGTACCCTAGCCCGTACCCTAAGCCGTACCCTAACCCTAACCCTAACCCTAACCCATACGCTACGCCGTACCCTCACCCGTACCCTAACCCGTATCCTAAGCCGTACCCTAACCCTAACCCTAACCCTAACCTATACCCTACGCCATACCCTCACCCGTACCCTAACCCGTACCCTAAGCCGTACCCTAACCCTAACCCTAACCCTAACCCTAACCCTAACCCTAACCCATACCCTACGCCGTACCCTAACCCGTACCCTAACCCGTATCCTGAGCCGTACCCTAACCCTAACCAATACCCTACGCAGTACCCTCACCCGTACCCTCACCTGTACCCTAAGCCGTACCCTAACCCTAACCCTAACCCTAACCCTAACCCTAACCCCTACCCTACGCCGTACCCTCACCCGTCCCCTATCCCATACCCTAAGCCGTACCCTAACCCTAACACTAACCCTAACCCTAACCCTAACCCTAAACTACCCTTGACTGCTTTTGCCTCCATTAGATTTCCTAAGCACTAGTGTTTTAAGGAACAGGTTAAAAAGAAAATCCTAATGTGATTTTTTTATAATGTGTTTATTCTTTATCTTATCCTAGTGACTAAAATCTTCTCCATGGCTGGACCCCAAATAATATTCCTTTACGTGCTAAGTGGTATCTAGAGAGTGGGATAGGTTTAATAAATACCCTAATCCTAACGTGTACCCTAACCCTAACCCATACCCTAACCCTAACGCGTACCCTAACCCTAACCCAAACCCTAACCCTAACACGTACGCTAATCCTAACCCGTACCCTAAACCAATCCCTAACCCTAAAACTAACCCTAACCCTAACCCTAACCCTAACCCATACCCTACGCCGTACCCTCACCCGTACCCTAACCCGTACCCTAAGCCGTACCCTAACCCTAACCCTAACCCTAACCCATACGCTACGCCGTACCCTCACCCGTACCCTAACCCGTATCCTAAGCCGTACCCTAACCCTAACCCTAACCCTAACCTATACCCTACGCCATACCCTCACCCGTACCCTAACCCGTACCCTAAGCCGTACCCTAACCCTAACCCTAACCCTAACCCTAACCCTAACCCATACCCTACGCCGTACCCTAACCCGTACCCTAACCCGTATCCTAAGCCATACCCTAACCCTAACCAATACCCTACGCAGTACCCTCACCCGTACCCTCACCCGTACCCTCACCCGTACCCTAACCCTAACCCTAACCCTAACCCTAACCCTAACCCCTACCCTACGCCGTACCCTCACCCGTCCCCTATCCCATACCCTAAGCGTACCCTAACCCTAACACTAACCCTAACCCTAACCCTAACCCTAAACTACCCTTGACTGCTTTTGCCTCCATTAGATTTCCTAAGCACTAGTGTTTTAAGGAACAGGTTAAAAAGAAAATCCTAATGTGATTTTTTTATAATGTGTTTATTCTTTATCTTATCCTAGTGACTAAAATCTTCTCCATGGCTGGACCCCAAATAATATTCCTTTACGTGCTAAGTGGTATCTAGAGAGTGGGATAGGTTTAATAAATACCCTAATCCTAACGTGTACCCTAACCCTAAACCATACCCTAACCCTAACGCGTACCCTAACCCTAACCCAAACCCTAACCCTAACACGTACGCTAATCCTAACCCGTACCCTAAACCAATCCCTAACCCTAACCCTAACCCTAACCCTAACCCTAACCCTAACCCATACCCTACGCCGTACCCTAACCCGTACCCTAACCCGTATCCTAAGCCGTACCCTAACCCTAACCAATACCCTACGCAGTACCCTCACCCGTACCCTAACCCGTACCCTAAGCCGTACCCTAACCCTAACCCTAACCCTAACCCTAACCCCTACCCTACGCCGTACCCTCACCCGTCCCCTATCCCATACCCTAAGCCGTACCCTAACCCTAACACTAACCCTAACCCTAACCCTAACCCTAAACTACCCTTGACTGCTTTTGCCTCCATTAGATTTCCTAAGCACTAGTGTTTTAAGGAACAGGTTAAAAAGAAAATCCTAATGTGATTTTTTTATAATGTGTTTATTCTTTATCTTATCCTAGTGACTAAAATCTTCTCCATGGCTGGACCCCAAATAATATTCCTTTACGTGCTAAGTGGTATCTAGAGAGTGGGATAGGTTTAATAAATACCCTAATCCTAACGTGTACCCTAACCCTAACCCATACCCTAACCCTAACGCGTACCCAACCCTAACCCAAACCCTAACCCTAACACGTACGCTAATCCTAACCCGTACCCTAAACCAATCTCTAACCCTAAAACTAACCCTAACCCTAACCCTAACCCTAACCCATACCCTACGCCGTACCCTCACCCGTACCCTAACCCGTACCCTAAGCCGTACCCTAACCCTAACCCTAACCCTAACCCATACGCTACGCCGTACCCTCACCCGTACCCTAACCCGTATCCTAAGCCGTACCCTAACCCTAACCCTAACCCTAACCTATACCCTACGCCGTACCCTCACCCGTACCCTAACCCGTACCCTAAGCCGTACCCTAACCCTAACCCTAACCCTAACCCATACGCTACGCCGTACCCTCACCCGTACCCTAACCCGTATCCTAAGCCGTACCCTAACCCTAACCCTAACCCTAACCTATACCCTACGCCGTACCCTCACCCGTACACTAACCCGTACCCTAAGCCGTACCCTAACCCTAACCCTAACCCTAACCCTAACCCTAACCCTAACCCATACCCTACGCCGTACCCTAACCCGTACCCTAACCCGTATCCTAAGCCGTACCCTAACCCTAACCAATACCCTACGCAGTACCCTCACCCGTACCCTCACCCGTACCCTAAGCCGTACCCTAACCCTAACCCTAACCCTAACCCTAACCCTAACCCCTACCCTACGCCGTACCCTCACCCGTCCCCTATCCCATACCCTAAGCCGTACCCTAACCCTAACACTAACCCTAACCCTAACCCTAACCCTAAACTACCCTTGACTGCTTTTGCCTCCATTAGATTTCCTAAGCACTAGTGTTTTAAGGAACAGGTTAAAAAGAAAATCCTAATGTGATTTTTTTATAATGTGTTTATTCTTTATCTTATCCGAGTGACTAAAATCTTCTCCATGGCTGGACCCCAAATAATATTCCTTTACGTGCTAAGTGGTATCTAGAGAGTGGGATAGGTTTAATAAATACCCTAAACCTAACGTGTACCCTAACCCTAACCCATACCCTAACCCTAACGCGTACCCTAACCCTAACCCAAACCCTAACCCTAACACATACGCTAATCCTAACCCGTACCCTAAACCAATCCCTAACCCTAAAACTAACCCTAACCCTAACCCTAACCCTAACCCATACCCTACGCCGTACCCTCACCCGTACCCTAACCCGTACCCTAAGCCGTACCCTAACCCTAACCCTAACCCTAACCCATACGCTACGCCGTACCCTCACCCGTACCCTAACCCGTATCCTAAGCCGTACCCTAACCCTAACCCTAACCCTAACCTATACCCTACGCCGTACCCTCACCCGTACCCTAACCCGTACCCTAAGCCGTACCCTAACCCTAACCCTAACCCTAACCCATACGCTACGCCGTACCCTCACCCGTACCCTAACCCGTATCCTAAGCCGTACCCTAACCCTAACCCTAACCCTAACCTATACCCTACGCCATACCCTCACCCGTACCCTAACCCGTACCCTAAGCCGTACCCTAACCCTAACCCTAACCCTAACCCTAACCCTAACACATACCCTACGCCGTACCCTAACCCGTACCCTAACCCGTATCCTAAGCCGTACCCTAACCCTAACCAATACCCTACGCAGTACCCTCACCCGTACCCTAAGCCGTACCCTAACCCTAACCCTAACCCTAACCCTAACCCCTACCCTACGCCGTATCCTCACCCGTCCCCTATCCCATACCCTAAGCCGTACCCTAACCCTAACACTAACCCTAACCCTAACCCTAACCCTAAACTACCCTTGACTGCTTTTGCCTCCATTAGATTTCCTAAGCACTAGTGTTTTAAGGAACAGGTTAAAAAGAAAATCCTAATGTGATTTTTTTATAATGTGTTTATTCTTTATCTTATCCTAGTGACTAAAATCTTCTCCATGGCTGGACCCCAAATAATATTCCTTTACGTGCTAAGTGGTATCTAGAGAGTGGGATAGGTTTAATAAATACCCTAATCCTAACGTGTACCCTAACCCTAACCCATACCCTAACCCTAACGCGTACCCTAACCCTAACCCAAACCCTAACCCTAACACGTACGCTAATCCTAACCCGTACCCTAAACCAATCCCTAACCCTAAAACTAACCCTAACCCTAACCCTAACCCTAACCCATACCCTACGCCGTACCCTCACCCGTACCCTAACCCGTACCCTAAGCCGTACCCTAACCCTAACCCTAACCCTAACCCATACCCTACGCCGTACCCTCACCCTTACCCTAACCCGTACCCTAAGCCGTACCCTAACCCTAACCCTAACCCTAACCCATACGCTACGCCGTAACCTCACCCGTACCCTAACCCGTATCCTAAGCCGTACCCTAACCCTAACCCTAACCCTAACCTATACCCTACGCCGTACCCTCACCCGTACCCTAACCCGTACCCTAAGCCGTACCCTAACCCTAACCCTAACCCTAACCCTAACCCCTACCCTACGCCGTACCCTCACCTGTCCCCTATCCCATACCCTAAGCCGTACCCTAACCCTAACACTAACCCTAACCCTAACCCTAACCCTAAACTACCCTTGACTGCTTTTGCCTCCATTAGATTTCCTAAGCACTAGTGTTTTAAGGAACAGGTTAAAAAGAAAATCCTAATGTGATTTTTTTATAATGTGTTTATTCTTTATCTTATCCTAGTGACTAAAATCTTCTCCATGGCTGGACCCCAAATAATATTCCTTTACGTGCTAAGTGGTATCTAGAGAGTGGGATAGGTTTAATAAATACCCTAATCCTAACGTGTACCCTAACCCTAACCCATACCCTAACCCTAACGCGTACCCTAACCCTAACCCAAACCCTAACCCTAACACGTACGCTAATCCTAACCCGTACCCTAAATCAATCCCTAACCCTAAAACTAACCCTAACCCTAACCCTAACCCTAACCCATACCCTACGCCGTACCCTCACCCGTACCCTAACCCGTACCCTAAGCCGTACCCTAACCCTAACCCTAACCCTAACCCATACGCTACGCCGTACCCTCACCCGTACCCTAACCCGTATCCTAAGCCGTACCCTAACCCTAACCCTAACCCTAACCTATACCCTACGCCGTACCCTCACCCGTACCCTAACCCGTACCCTAAGCCGTACCCTAACCCTAACCCTAACCCTAACCCATACGCTACGCCGTACCCTCACCCGTACCCTAACCCGTACCCTAAGCCGTACCCTAACCCTAACCCTAACCCTAACCCATACCCTACGCCGTACCCTCACCCGTACCCTAACCCGTACCCTAAGCCGTACCCTAACCCTAACCCTAACCCTAACCCATACCCTACGCCGTACCCTCACCCGTACCCTAACCCGTACCCTAAGCCGTACCCTAACCCTAACCCTAACCCTAACCCATACCCTACGCCATACCCTAACCCGTACCCTAACCCGTATCCTAAGCCGTACCCTAACCCTAACCCTAACCCTAACCTATACCCTACGCCATACCCTCACCCGTACCCTAACCCGTACCCTAAGCCGTACCCTAACCCTAACCCTAACCCTAACCCTAACCCTAACCCTAACCCATACCCTACGCCGTACCCTAACCCGTACCCTAACCTGTATCCTAAGCCGTACCCTAACCCTAACCAATACCCTACGCAGTACCCTCACCCGTACCCTAAGCCGTACCCTAACCCTAACCCTAACCCTAACCCCTACCCTACGCCGTACCCTCACCCGTCCCCTATCCCATACCCTAAGCCGTACCCTAACCCTAACACTAACCCTAACCCTAACCCTAACCCTAAACTACCCTTGACTGCTTTTGCCTCCATTAGATTTCCTAAGCACTAGTGTTTTAAGGAACAGGTTAAAAAGAAAATCCTAATGTGATTTTTTTATAATGTGTTTATTCTTTATCTTATCCTAGTGACTAAAATCTTCTCCATGGCTGGACCCCAAATAATATTCCTTTACGTGCTAAGTGGTATCTAGAGAGTGGGATAGGTTTAATAAATACCCTAATCCTAACGTGTACCCTAACCCTAACCCATACCCTAACCCTAACGCGTACCCTAACCCTAACCCAAACCCTAACCCTAACACGTACGCTAATCCTAACCCGTACCCTAAACCAATCCCTAACCCTAAAACTAACCCTAACCCTAACCCTAACCCTAACCCATACCCTACGCCGTACCCTCACCCGTACCCTAACCCGTACCCTAAGCCGTACCCTAACCCTAACCCTAACCCTAACCCATACGCTACGCCGTACCCTCACCCGTACCCTAACCCGTATCCTAAGCCGTACCCTAACCCTAACCCTAACCATAAACTATACCCTACGCCGTACCCTCACCCGTACCCTAACCCGTACACTAAGCCGTACCCTAACCCTAACCCTAACCCTAACCCTAACCCCTACCCTACGCCGTACCCTCACCCGTCCCCTATCCCATACCCTAAGCCGTACCCTAACCCTAACACTAACCCTAACCCTAACCCTAACCCTAAACTACCCTTGACTGCTTTTGCCTCCATTAGATTTCCTAAGCACTAGTGTTTTAAGGAACAGGTTAAAAAGAAAATCCTAATGTGATTTTTTTATAATGTGTTTATTCTTTATCTTATCCTAGTGACTAAAATCTTCTCCATGGCTGGACCCCAAATAATATTCCTTTACGTGCTAAGTGGTATCTAGAGAGTGGGATAGGTTTAATAAATACCCTAATCCTAACGTGTACCCTAACCCTAACCCATACCCTAACCCTAACGCGTACCCTAACCCTAACCCAAACCCTAACCCTAACACGTACGCTAATCCTAACCCGTACCCTAAACCAATCCCTAACCCTACAACTAACCCTAACCCTAACCCTAACCCTAACCCATACCCTACGCTGTACCCTCACCCGTACCCTAACCCGTACCCTAACCCGTACCCTAACCCGTACCCTAAGCCGTACCATAACCCTAACCCTAACCCTAACCCTAACCCTAACCCATACCCTACGCCGTAACCTAACCCGTACCCTAACCCGTATCCTAAGCCGTACCCTAACCCTAACCAATACCCTACGCAGTACCCTCACCCGTACCCTCACCCGTACCCTAAGCCGTACCCTAACCCTAACCCTAACCCTAACCCTAACCCTAACCCCTACCCTACGCCGTACCCTCACCCGTCCCCTATCCCATACCCTAAGCCGTACCCTAACCCCAACACTAACCCTAACCTTAACCCTAACCCTAAACTACCCTTGACTGCTTTTGCCTCCATTAGATTTCCTAAGCACTAGTGTTTTAAGGAACAGGTTAAAAAGAAAATCCTAATGTGATTTTTTTATAATGTGTTTATTCTTTATCTTATCCTAGTGACTAAAATCTTCTCCATGGCTGGACCCCAAATAATATTCCTTTACGTGCTGAGTGGTATCTAGAGAGTGGGATAGGTTTAATAAATACCCTAATCCTAACGTGTACCCTAACCCTAACCCATACCCTAACCCTAACGCGTACCCTAACCCTAACCCAAACCCTAACCCTAACACGTACTCTAATCCTAACCCGTACCCTAAACCAATCCCTAACCCTAAAACTAACCCTAACCCTAACCCTAACCCTAACCCATACCCTACGCCGTACCCTCACCCGTACCCTAACCCGTACCCTAAGCCGTACCCTAACCCTAACCCTAACCCATACGCTACGCCGTACCCTCACCCGTACCCTAACCCGTATCCTAAGCCATACCCTAACCCTAACCCTAACCCTAACCTATACCCTACGCCGTACCCTCACCCGTACCCTAACCCGTACCCTAAGCCGTACCCTAACCCTAACCCTAACCCTAACACATACGCTACGCCGTACCCTCACCCGTACCCTAACCCGTATCCTAAGCCGTACCCTAACCCTAACCCTAACCCTAACCCTAACCCATACCCTACGCCGTACCCTAACCCGTACCGTAACCCGTATCCTAAGCCGTACCCTAACCCTAACCAATACCCTACGCAGTACCCTCACCCGTACCCTCACCCGTACCCTAAGCCGTACCCTAACCCTAACCCTAACCCTAACCCTAACCCTAACCCCTACCCTACGCCGTACCCTCACCCGTCCCCTATCCAATACCCTAAGCCGTACCCTAACCCTAACCCTAACCCTAACCCATACGCTACGCCGTACCCTCACCCGTACCCTAACCCGTATCCTAAGCCGTACCCTAACCCTAACCCTAACCCTAACCCTAACCCTAACCCATACCCTACGCCGTACCCTAACCCGTACCCTAACCCGTATCCTAAGCCGTACCCTAATCCTAACCAATACCCTACGCAGTACCCTCACCCGTACCCTCACCCGTACCCTAAGCCGTACCCTAACCCTAACCCTAACCCTAACCCTAACCCTAACCCCTACCCTACGCCGTACCCTCACCCGTCCCCTATCCCATACCCTAAGCCGTACCCTAACCCTAACACTAACCCTAACCCTAACCCTAACCCTAAACTACCCTTGACTGCTTTTGCCTCCATTAGATTTCCTAAGCACTAGTGTTTTAAGGAACAGGTTAAAAAGAAAATCCTAATGTGATTTTTTTATAATGTGTTTATTCTTTATCTTATCCTAGTGACTAAAATCTTCTCCATGGCTGGACCCCAAATAATATTCCTTTACGTGCTAAGTGGTATCTAGAGAGTGGGATAGGTTTAATAAATACCCTAATCCTAACGTGTACCCTAACCCTAACCCATACCCTAACCCTAACGCGTACCCTAACCCTAACCCAAACCCTAACCCTAACACGTACGCTAATCCTAACCCGTACCCTAAACCAATCCCTAACCCTAAAACTAACCCTAACCCTAACCCATACCCTACGCCGTACCCTCACCCGTACCCTAACCCGTACCCTAAGCCGTACCCTAACCCTAACCCTAACCCTAACCCATACGCTACGCCGTACCCTCACCCGTACCCTAACCCGTATCCTAAGCCGTACCCTAACCCTAACCCTAACCCTAACCTATACCCTACGCCGTACCCTCACCCGTACCCTAACCCGTACCCTAAGCCGTACCCTAACCCTAACCCTAACCCTAACCCATACGCTACGCCGTACCCTCACCCGTACCCTAACCCGTATCCTAAGCCGTACCCTAACCCTAACCCTAACCCTAACCCATACCCTACGCCGTACCCTCACCCGTACCCTAACCCGTACCCTAAGCCGTACCCTAACCCTAACCCTAACCCTAACCCATACCCTACGCCGTACCCTCACCCGTACCCTAACCCGTACCCTAAGCCGTACCCTAACCCTAACCCTAACCCTAACCCATACCCTACGCCGTACCCTAACCCGTACCCTAACCCGTATCCTAACCGTACCCTAACCCTAACCCTAACCCTAACCTATACCCTACGCCATACCCTCACCCGTACCCTAACCCGTACCCTAAGCCGTACCCTAACCCTAACCCTAACCCTAACCCTAACCCTAACCCTAACCCTAACCCATACCCTACGCCGTACCCTAACCCGTACCCTAACCCGTATCCTAAGCCGTACCCTAACCCTAACCAATACCCTACGCAGTACCCTCACCCGTACCCTAAGCCGTACCCTAACCCTAACCCTAACCCTAACCCCTACCCTACGCCGTACCCTCACCCGTCCCCTATCCCATACCCTAAGCCGTACCCTAACCCTAACACTAACCCTAACCCTAACCCTAACCCTAAACTACCCTTGACTGCTTTTGCCTCCATTAGATTTCCTAAGCACTAGTGTTTTAAGGAACAGGTTAAAAAGAAAATCCTAATGTGATTTTTTTATAATGTGTTTATTCTTTATCTTATCCTAGTGACTAAAATCTTCTCCATGGCTGGACCCCAAATAATATTCCTTTACGTGCTAAGTGGTATCTAGAGAGTGGGATAGGTTTAATAAATACCCTAATTCTAACGTGTACCCTAACCCTAACCCATACCCTAACCCTAACGCGTACCCTAACCCTAACCCAAACCCTAACCCTAACACGTACGCTAATCCTAACCCGTACCCTAAACCAATCCCTAACCCTAAAACTAACCCTAACCCTAACCCTAACCCTAACCCATACCCTACGCCGTACCCTCACCCGTACCCTAACCCGTACCCTAAGCCGTACCCTAACCCTAACCCTAACCCTAACCCATACGCTACGCCGTACCCTCACCCGTACCCTAACCCGTATCCTAAGCCGTACCCTAACCCTAACCCTAACCCTAACCTATACCCTACGCCGTACCCTCACCCGTACCCTAACCCGTACCCTAAGCCGTACCCTAACCCTAACCCTAACCCTAACCCATACGCTATGCCGTACCCTCACCCGTACCCTAACCCGTATCCTAAGCCGTACCCTAACCCTAACCCTAACCCTAACCTATACCCTACGCCATACCCTCACCCGTACCCTAACCCGTACCCTAAGCCGTACCCTAACCCTAACCCTAACCCTAACCCTAACCCTAACCCTAACCCATACCCTACGCCGTACCCTAACCCGTACCCTAACCCGTATCCTAAGCCGTACCCTAACCCTAACCAATACCCTACGCAGTACCCTCACCCGTACCCTCACCCGTACCCTAAGCCGTACCCTAACCCTAACCCTAACCCTAACCCCTACCCTACGCCGTACCCTCACCCGTCCCCTATCCCATACCCTAAGCCGTACCCTAACCCTAACACTAACCCTAACCCTAACCCTAACCCTAAACTACCCTTGACTGCTTTTGCCTCCATTAGATTTCCTAAGCACTAGTGTTTTAAGGAACAGGTTAAAAAGAAAATCCTAATGTGATTTTTTTATAATGTGTTTATTCTTTATCTTATCCTAGTGACTAAAATCTTCTCCATGGCTGGACCCCAAATAATATTCCTTTACGTGCTAAGTGGTATCTAGAGAGTGGGATAGGTTTAATAAATACCCTAATCCTAACGTGTACCCTAACCCTAACCCATACCCTAACCCTAACGCGTACCCTAACCCTAACCCAAACCCTAACCCTAACACGTACGCTAATCCTAACCCGTACCCTAAACCAATCCCTAACCCTAAAACTAACCCTAACCCTAACCCTAACCCTAACCCATACCCTACGCCGTACCCTCACCCGTACCCTAACCCGTACCCTAAGCCGTACCCTAACCCTAACCCTAACCCTAACCCATACGCTACGCCGTACCCTCACCCGTACCCTAACCCGTATCCTAAGCCGTACCCTAACCCTAACCCTAACCCTAACCTATACCCTACGCCGTACCCTCACCCGTACCCTAACCCGTACCCTAAGCCGTACCCTAACCCTAACCCTAACCCTAACCCATACGCTACGCCGTACCCTCACCCGTACCCTAACCCGTATCCTAAGCCGTACCCTAACCCTAACCCTAACCCTAACCTATACCCTACGCCATACCCTCACCCGTACCCTAACCCGTACCCTAAGCCGTACCCTAACCCTAACCCTAACCCTAACCCATACCCTACGCCGTACCCTAACCCGTACCCTAACCCGTATCCTAAGCCGTACCCTAACCCTAACCAATACCCTACGCAGTACCCTCACCCGTACCCTCACCCGTACCCTAAGCCGTACCCTAACCCTAACCCTAACCCTAACCCTAACCCTAACCCCTACCCTACGCCGTACCCTCACCCGTCCCCTATCCCATACCCTAAGCCGTACCCTAACCCTAACACTAACCCTAACCTTAACCCTAACCCTAAACTACCCTTGACTGCTTTTGCCTCCATTAGATTTCCTAAGCACTAGTGTTTTAAGGAACAGGTTAAAAAGAAAATCCTAATGTGATTTTTTTATAATGTGTTTATTCTTTATCTTATCCTAGTGACTAAAATCTTCTCCATGGCTGGACCCCAAATAATATTCCTTTACGTGCTGAGTGGTATCTAGAGAGTGGGATAGGTTTAATAAATACCCTAATCCTAACGTGTAACCTAACCCTAACCCATACCCTAACCCTAACGCGTACCCTAACCCTAACCCAAACCCTAACCCTAACACGTACGCTAATCCTAACCCGTACCCTAAACCAATCCCTAACCCTAAAACTAACCCTAACCCTAACCCTAACCCTAACCCATACCCTACGCCGTACCCTCACCCGTACCCTAACCCGTACCCTAAGCCGTACCCTAACCCTAACCCTAACCCTAACCCATACGCTACGCCGTACCCTCACCCGTACCCTAACCCGTATCCTAAGCCGTACCCTAACCCTAACCCTAACCCTAACCTATACCCTACGCCGTACCCTCACCCGTACCCTAACCCGTACCCTAAGCCGTACCCTAACCCTAACCCTAACCCTAACCCATACGCTACGCCGTACCCTCACCCATACCCTAACCCGTATCCTAAGCCGTACCCTAACCCTAACCCTAACCCTAACCTATACCCTACGCCATACCCTCACCCGTACCCTAACCCGTACCCTAAGCCGTACCCTAACCCTAACCCTAACCCTAACCCTAACCCTAACCCTAACCCTAACCCATACCCTACGCCGTACCCTAACCCGTACCCTAACCCGTATCCTAAGCCGTACCCTAACCCTAACCAATACCCTACGCAGTACCCTCACCTGTACCCTCACCCGTACCCTAAGCCGTACCCTAACCCTAACCCTAACCCTAACCCTAACCCTAACCCCTACCCTACGCCGTACCCTCACCCGTCCCCTATCCCATACCCTAAGCCGTACCCTAACCCTAACACTAACCCTAACCCTAACCCTAACCCTAAACTACCCTTGACTGCTTTTGCCTCCATTAGATTTCCTAAGCACTAGTGTTTTAAGGAACAGGTTAAAAAGAAAATCCTAATGTGATTTTTTTATAATGTGTTTATTCTTTATCTTATCCTAGTGACTAAAATCTTCTCCATGGCTGGACCCCAAATAATATTCCTTTACGTGCTAAGTGGTATCTAGAGAGTGGGATAGGTTTAATAAATACCCTAATCCTAACGTGTACCCTAACCCTAACCCATACCCTAACCCTAACGCGTACCCTAACCCTAACCCAAACCCTAACCCTAACACGTACGCTAATCCTAACCCGTACCCTAAACCAATCCCTAACCCTAAAACTAACCCTAACCCTAACCCTAACCCTAACCCATACCCTACGCCGTACCCTCACCCGTACCCTAACCCGTACCCTAAGCCGTACCCTAACCCTAACCCTAACCCTAACCCATACGCTACGCCGTACCCTCACCCGTACCCTAACCCGTATCCTAAGCCGTACCCTAACCCTAACCCTAACCCTAACCTATACCCTACGCCGTACCCTCACCCGTAACCTAACCCGTACCCTAAGCCGTACCCTAACCCTAACCCTAACCCTAACCCATACGCTACGCCGTACCCTCACCCGTACCCTAACCCGTATCCTAAGCCGTACCCTAACCCTAACCCTAACCCTAACCTATACCCTACGCCATACCCTCACCCGTACCCTAACCCGTACCCTAAGCCGTACCCTAACCCTAACCCTAACCCTAACCCTAACCCTAACCCTAACCCATACCCTACGCCGTACCCTAACCCGTACCCTAACCCGTATCCTAAGCCGTACCCTAACCCTAACCAATACCCTACGCAGTACCCTCACCCGTACCCTCACCCGTACCCTAAGCCGTACCCTAACCCTAACCCTAACCCTAACCCTAACCCTAACCCCTACCCTACGCCGTACCCTCACCCGTCCCCTATCCCATACCCTAAGCCGTACCCTAACCCTAACACTAACCCTAACCCTAACCCTAACCCTAAACTACCCTTGACTGCTTTTGCCTCCATTAGATTTCCTAAGCACTAGTGTTTTAAGGAACAGGTTAAAAAGAAAATCCTAATGTGATTTTTTTATAATGTGTTTATTCTTTATCTTATCCTAGTGACTAAAATCTTCTCCATGGCTGGACCCCAAATAATATTCCTTTACGTGCTAAGTGGTATCTAGAGAGTGGGATAGGTTTAATAAATACCCTAATCCTAACGTGTACCCTAACCCTAACCCATACCCTAACCCTAACGCGTACCCTAACCCTAACCCTAACCCTAACACGTACGCTAATCCTAACCCGTACCCTAAACCAATCCCTAACCCTAAAACTAACCCTAACCCTAACCCTAACCCTAACCCATACCCTACGCCGTACCCTCACCCGTACCCTAACCCGTACCCTAAGCCGTACCCTAACCCTAACCCTAACCCTAACCCATACGCTACGCCGTACCCTCACCCGTACCCTAACCCGTATCCTAAGCCGTACCCTAACCCTAACCCTAACCCTAACCTATACCCTACGCCGTACCCTCACCCGTACCCTAACCCGTACCCTAAGCCGTACCCTAACCCTAACCCTAACCCATACGCTACGCCGTACCCTCACCCGTACCCTAACCCGTATCCTAAGCCGTACCCTAACCCTAACCCTAACCCTAACCTATACCCTACGCCATACCCTCACCCGTACCCTAACCCGTACCCTAAGCCGTACCCTAACCCTAACCCTAACCCTAACCCTAACCCTAACCCTAACCCATACCCTACGCCGTACCCTAACCCGTACCCTAACCCGTATCCTAAGCCGTACCCTAACCCTAACCAATACCCTACGCAGTACCCTCACCCGTACCCTCACCCGTACCCTAAGCCGTACCCTAACCCTAACCCTAACCCTAACCCTAACCCTAACCCCTACCCTACGCCGTACCCTCACCCGTCCCCTATCCCATACCCTAAGCCGTACCGTAACCCTAACACTAACCCTAACCCTAACCCTAACCCTAAACTACCCTTGACTGCTTTTGCCTCCATTAGATTTCCTAAGCACTAGTGTTTTAAGGAACAGGTTAAAAAGAAAATCCTAATGTGATTTTTTTATAATGTGTTTATTCTTTATCTTATCCTAGTGACTAAAATATTCTCCATGGCTGGACCCCAAATAATATTCCTTTACGTGCTAAGTGGTATCTAGAGAGTGGGATAGGTTTAATAAATACCCTAATCCTAACGTGTACCCTAACCCTAACCCATACCCTAACCCTAACGCGTACCCTAACCCTAACCCTAACCCTAACACGTACGCTAATCCTAACCCGTACCCTAAACCAATCCCTAACCCTAAAACTAACCCTAACCCTAACCCTAACCCTAACCCATACCCTACGCCGTACCCTCACCCGTACCCTAACCCGTACCCTAAGCCGTACCCTAACCCTAACCCTAACCCTAACACATACGCTACGCCGTACCCTCACCCGTACCCTAACCCGTATCCTAAGCCGTACCCTAACCCTAACCCTAACCCTAACCTATACCCTACGCCGTACCCTCACCCGTACCCTAACCCGTACCCTAAGCCGTACCCTAACCCTAACCCTAACCCTAACCCATACGCTACGCCGTACCCTCACCCGTACCCTAACCCGTATCCTAAGCCGTACCCTAACCCTAACCCTAACCCTAACCTATACCCTACGCCATACCCTCACCCGTACCCTAACCCGTACCCTAAGCCGTACCCTAACCCTAACCCTAACCCTAACCCTAACCCTAACCCATACCCTACGCCGTACCCTAACCCGTACCCTAACCCGTATCCTAAGCCGTACCCTAACCCTAACCAATACCCTACGCAGTACCCTCACCCGTACCCTCACCCGTACCCTAAGCCGTACCCTAACCCTAACCCTAACCCTAACCCTAACCCTAACCCCTACCCTACGCCGTACCCTCACCCGTCCCCTATCCCATACCCTAAGCCGTACCCTAACCCTAACACTAACCCTAACCCTATCCCTAACCCTAAACTACCCTTGACTGCTTTTGCCTCCATTAGATTTCCTAAGCACTAGTGTTTTAAGGAACAGGTTAAAAAGAAAATCCTAATGTAATTTTTTTATAATGTGTTTATTCTTTATCTTATCCTAGTGACTAAAATCTTCTCCATGGCTGGACCCCAAATAATATTCCTTTACGTGCTAAGTGGTATCTAGAGAGTGGGATAGGTTTAATAAATACCCTAATCCTAACGTGTACCCTAACCCTAACCCATACCCTAACCCTAACGCGTACCCTAACCCTAACCCAAACCCTAACCCTAACACGTACGCTAATCCTAACCCGTACCCTAAACCAATCCCTAACCCTAAAACTAACCCTAACCCTAACCCTAACCCTAACCCATACCCTACGCCGTACCCTCACCCGTACCCTAACCCGTATCCTAAGCCGTACCCTAACCCTAACCCTAACACTAACCTATACCCTATGCCGTACCCTCACCCGTACCCTAACCCGTACCCTAAGCCGTACCCTAACCCTAACCCTAACCCTAACCCATACGCTACGCCGTACCCTCACCCGTACCCTAACCCGTATCCTAAGCCGTACCCTAACCCTAACCCTAACCCTAACCTATACCCTACGCCATACCCTCACCCGTACCCTAACCCGTACCCTAAGCCGTACCCTAACCCTAACCCTAACCCTAACCCTAACCCTAACCCATACCCTACGCCGTACCCTAACCCGTACCCTAACCCGTATCCTAAGCCGTACCCTAACCCTAACCAATACCCTACGCAGTACCCTCACCCGTACTCTCACCCGTACCCTAAGCCGTACCCTAACCCTAACCCTAACCCTAACCCTAACCCTAACCCCTACCCTACGCCGTACCCTCACCCGTCCCCTATCCCATACCCTAAGCCGTACCCTAACCCTAACACTAACCCTAACCCTAACCCTAACCCTAAACTACCCTTGACTGCTTTTGCCTCCATTAGATTTCCTAAGCACTAGTGTTTTAAGGAACAGGTTAAAAAGAAAATCCTAATGTGATTTTTTTATAATGTGTTTATTCTTTATCTTATCCTAGTGACTAAAATCTTCTCCATGGCTGGACCCCAAATAATATTCCTTTACGTGCTAAGTGGTATCCAGAGAGTGGGATAGGTTTAATAAATACCCTAATCCTAACGTGTACCCTAACCCTAACCCATACCCTAACCCTAACGCGTACCCTAACCCTAACCAAAACCCTAACCCTAACACGTACGCTAATCCTAACCCGTACCCTAAACCAATCCCTAACCCTAAAACTAACCCTAACCCTAACCCTAACCCTAACCCATACCCTACGCCGTACCCTCACCCGTACCCTAACCCGTACCCTAAGCCGTACCCTAACCCTAACCCTAACCCTAACCCATACGCTACGCCGTACCCTCACCCGTACCCTAACCCGTATCCTAAGCCGTACCCTAACCCTAACCCTAACCCTAAACTATACCCTACGCCGTACCCTCACCCGTACCCTAACCCGTACCCTAAGCCGTACCCTAACCCTAACCCTAACCCTAACCCATACGCTACGCCGTACCCTCACCCGTACCCTAACCCGTATCCTAAGCCGTACCCTAACCCTAACCCTAACCCTAACCTATACCCTACGCCATACCCTCACCCGTACCCTAACCCGTACCCTAAGCCGTACCCTAACCCTAACCCTAACCCTAACCCTAACCCTAACCCTAACCCTAACCCATACCCTACGCCGTACCCTAACCCGTACCCTAACCCGTATCCTAAGCCGTACCCTAACCCTAACCAATACCCTACGCAGTACCCTCACCCGTACCCTCACCCGTACCCTAAGCCGTACCCTAACCCTAACCCTAACCCTAACCCTAACCCTAACCCCTACCCTACGCCGTACCCTCACCCGTCCCCTATCCCATACCCTGAGCCGTACCCTAACCCTAACACTAACCCTAACCCTAACCCTAACCCTAAACTACCCTTGACTGCTTTTGCCTCCATTAGATTTCCTAAGCACTAGTGTTTTAAGGAACAGGTTAAAAAGAAAATCCTAATGTGATTTTTTTATAATGTGTTTATTCTTTATCTTATCCTAGTGACTAAAATCTTCTCCATGGCTGGACCCCAAATAATATTCCTTTACGTGCTAAGTGGTATCTAGAGAGTGGGATAGGTTTAATAAATACCCTAATCCTAACGTGTACCCTAACCCTAACCCATACCCTAACCCTAACGCGTACCCTAACCCTAACCCAAACCCTAACCCTAACACGTACGCTAATCCTAACCCGTACCCTAAACCAATCCCTAACCCTAAAACTAACCCTAACCCTAACCCTAACCCTAACCCATACCCTACGCCGTACCCTCACCCGTACCCTAACCCGTACCCTAAGCCGTACCCTAACCCTAACCCTAACCCTAACCCATACGCTACGCCGTACCCTCACCCGTACCCTAACCCGTATCCTAAGCCGTACCCTAACCCTAACCCTAACCCTAACCTATACCCTACGCCGTACCCTCACCCGTACCCTAACCCGTACCCTAAGCCGTACCCTAACCCTAACCCTAACCCATACGCTACGCCGTACCCTCACCCGTACCCTAACCCGTATCCTAAGCCGTACCCTAACCCTAACCCTAACCCTAACCTATACCCTACGCCATACCCTCACCCGTACCCTAACCCGTACCCTAAGCCGTACCCTAACCCTAACCCTAACCCTAACCCTAACCCTAACCCTAACCCATACCCTACGCCGTACCCTAACCCGTACCCTAACCCGTATCCTAAGCCGTACCCTAACCCTAACCAATACCCTACGCAGTACCCTCACCCGTACCCTCACCCGTACCCTAAGCCGTACCCTAACCCTAACCCTAACCCTAACCCTAACCCTAACCCCTACCCTACGCCGTACCCTCACCCGTCCCCTATCCCATACCCTAAGCCGTACCCTAACCCTAACACTAACCCTAACCCTAACCCTAACCCTAAACTACCCTTGACTGCTTTTGCCTCCATTAGATTTCCTAAGCACTAGTGTTTTAAGGAACAGGTTAAAAAGAAAATCCTAATGTGATTTTTTTATAATGTGTTTATTCTTTATCTTATCCTAGTGACTAAAATCTTCTCCATGGCTGGACCCCAAATAATATTCCTTTACGTGCTAAGTGGTATCTAGAGAGTGGGATAGGTTTAATAAATACCCTAATCCTAACGTGTACCCTAACCCTAACCCATACCCTAACCCTAACGCGTACCCTAACCCTAACCCAAACCCTAACCCTAACACGTACGCTAATCCTAACCCGTACCCTAAACCAATCCCTAACCCTAAAACTAACCCTAACCCTAACCCTAACCCTAACCCATACCCTACGCCGTACCCTCACCCGTACCCTAACCCGTACCCTAAGCCGTACCCTAACCCTAACCCTAACCCTAACCCATACGCTACGCCGTACCCTCACCCGTACCCTAACCCGTATCCTAAGCCGTACCCTAACCCTAACCCTAACCCTAACCTATACCCTACGCCGTACCCTCACCCGTACCCTAACCCGTACCCTAAGCCGTACCCTAACCCTAACCCTAACCCTAACCCATACGCTACGCCGTACCCTCACCCGTACCCTAACCCGTATCCTAAGCCGTACCCTAACCCTAACCCTAACCCTAACCTATACCCTACGCCATACCCTCACCCGTACCCTAACCCGTACCCTAAGCCGTACCCTAACCCTAACCCTAACCCTAACCCTAACCCTAACCCATACCCTACGCCGTACCCTAACCCGTACCCTAACCCGTATCCTAAGCCGTACCCTAACCCTAACCAATACCCTACGCAGTACCCTCACCCGTACCCTCACCCGTACCCTAAGCCGTACCCTAACCCTAACCCTAACCCTAACCCTAACCCTAACCCCTACCCTACGCCGTACCCTCACCCGTCCCCTATCCCATACCCTAAGCCGTACCCTAACCCTAACACTAACCCTAACCCTATCCCTAACCCTAAACTACCCTTGACTGCTTTTGCCTCCATTAGATTTCCTAAGCACTAGTGTTTTAAGGAACAGGTTAAAAAGAAAATCCTAATGTAATTTTTTTATAATGTGTTTATTCTTTATCTTATCCTAGTGACGAAAATCTTCTCCATGGCTGGACCCCAAATAATATTCCTTTACGTGCTAAGTGGTATCTAGAGAGTGGGATAGGTTTAATAAATACCCTAATCCTAACGTGTACCCTAACCCTAACCCATACCCTAACCCTAACGCGTACCCTAACCCTAACCCAAACCCTAACCCTAACACGTACGCTAATCCTAACCCGTACCCTAAACCAATCCCTAACCCTAAAACTAACCCTAACCCTAACCCTAACCCTAACCCATACCCTACGCCGTACCCTCACCCGTACCCTAACCCGTACCCTAAGCCGTACCCTAACCCTAACCCTAACCCTAACCCATACGCTACGCCGTACCCTCACCCGTACCCTAACCCGTATCCTAAGCCGTACCCTAACCCTAACCCTAACCCTAACCTATACCCTACGCCGTACCCTCACCCGTACCCTAACCCGTACCCTAAGCCGTACCCTAACCCTAACCCTAACCCTAACCCATACGCTACGCCGTACCCTCACCCGTACCCTAACCCGTATCCTAAGCCGTACCCTAACCCTAACCCTAACCCTAACCTATACCCTACGCCATACCCTCACCCGTACCCTAACCCGTACCCTAAGCCGTACCCTAACCCTAACCCTAACCCTAACCCTAACCCTAACCCTAACCCATACCCTACGCCGTACCCTAACCCGTACCCTAACCCGTATCCTAAGCCGTACCCTAACCCTAACCAATACCCTACGCAGTACCCTCACCCGTACCCTCACCCGTACCCTAAGCCGTACCCTAACCCTAACCCTAACCCTAACCCTAACCCTAACCCCTACCCTACGCCGTACCCTCACCCGTCCCCTATCCCATACCCTAAGCCGTACCCTAACCCTAACACTAACCCTAACCCTAACCCTAACCCTAAACTACCCTTGACTGCTTTTGCCTCCATTAGATTTCCTAAGCACTAGTGTTTTAAGGAACAGGTTAAAAAGAAAATCCTAATGTGATTTTTTTATAATGTGTTTATTCTTTATCTTATCCTAGTGACTAAAATCTTCTCCATGGCTGGACCCCAAATAATATTCCTTTACGTGCTAAGTGGTATCTAGAGAGTGGGATAGGTTTAATAAATACCCTAATCCTAACGTGTACCCTAACCCTAACCCATACCCTAACCCTAACACGTACCCTAACCCTAACCCAAACCCTAACCCTAACACGTACGCTAATCCTAACCCATACCCTAAACCAATCCCTAACCCTAAAACTAACCCTAACCCTAACCCTAACCCTAACCCATACCCTACGCCGTACCCTCACCCGTACCCTAACCCGTACCCTAAGCCGTACCCTAACCCTAACCCTAACCCTAACCCTAACCCTAACCCATACCCTACTCCGTACCCTAACCCGTACCCTAACCCGTATCCTAAGCCGTACCCTAACCCTAACCAATACCCTACGCAGTACCCTCACCCGTACCCTCACCCGTACCCTAAGCCGTACCCTAACCCTAACCCTAACCCTAACCCTAACCCTAACCCCTACCCTACGCCGTACCCTCACCCGTCCCCTATCCCATACCCTAAGCCGTACCCTAACCCTAACACTAACCCTAACCCTAACCCTAACCCTAAACTACCCTTGACTGCTTTTGCCTCCATTAGATTTCCTAAGCACTAGTGTTTTAAGGAACAGGTTAAAAAGAAAATCCTAATGTGATTTTTTTATAATGTGTTTATTCTTTATCTTATCCTAGTGACTAAAATCTTCTCCATGGCTGGACCCCAAATAATATTCCTTTACGTGCTAAGTGGTATCTAGAGAGTGGGATAGGTTTAATAAATACCCTAATCCTAACGTGTACCCTAACCCTAACCCATACCCTAACCCTAACGCGTACCCTAACCCTAACCCAAACCCTAACCCTAACACGTACGCTAATCCTAACCCGTACCCTAAACCAATCCCTAACCCTAAAACTAACCCTAACCCTAACCCTAACCCTAACCCATACCCTACGCCGTACCCTCACCCGTACCCTAACCCGTACCCTAAGCCGTACCCTAACCCTAACCCTAACCCTAACCCATACGCTACGCCGTACCCTCACCCGTACCCTAACCCGTATCCTAAGCCGTACCCTAACCCTAACCCTAACCCTAACCTATACCCTACGCCGTACCCTCACCCGTACCCTAACCCGTACCCTAAGCCGTACCCTAACCCTAACCCTAACCCTAACCCATACGCTACGCCGTACCCTCACCCGTACCCTAACCCGTATCCTAAGCCGTACCCTAACCCTAACCCTAACCCTAACCTATACCCTACGCCATACCCTCACCCGTACCCTAACCCGTACCCTAAGCCGTACCCTAACCCTAACCCTAACCCTAACCCTAACCCTAACCCTAACCCATACCCTACGCCGTACCCTAACCCGTACCCTAACCCGTATCCTAAGCCGTACCCTAACCCTAACCAATACCCTACGCAGTACCCTCACCCGTACCCTCACCCGTACCCTAAGCCGTACCCTAACCCTAACCCTAACCCTAACCCTAACCCTAACCCCTACCCTACGCCGTACCCTCACCCGTCCCCTATCCCATACCCTAAGCCGTACCCTAACCCTAACACTAACCCTAACCCTATCCCTAACCCTAAACTACCCTTGACTGCTTTTGCCTCCATTAGATTTCCTAAGCACTAGTGTTTTAAGGAACAGGTTAAAAAGAAAATCCTAATGTAATTTTTTTATAATGTGTTTATTCTTTATCTTATCCTAGTGACGAAAATCTTCTCCATGGCTGGACCCCAAATAATATTCCTTTACGTGCTAAGTGGTATCTAGAGAGTGGGATAGGTTTAATAAATACCCTAATCCTAACGTGTACCCTAACCCTAACCCATACCCTAACCCTAACGCGTACCCTAACCCTAACCCAAACCCTAACCCTAACACGTACGCTAATCCTAACCCGTACCCTAAACCAATCCCTAACCCTAAAACTAACCCTAACCCTAACCCTAACCCTAACCCATACCCTACGCCGTACCCTCACCCGTACCCTAACCCGTACCCTAAGCCGTACCCTAACCCTAACCCTAACCCTAACCCATACGCTACGCCGTACCCTCACCCGTACCCTAACCCGTATCCTAAGCCGTACCCTAACCCTAACCCTAACCCTAACCTATACCATACGCCGTACCCTCACCCGTACCCTAACCCGTACCCTAAGCCGTACCCTAACCCTAACCCTAACCCTAACCCATACGCTACGCCGTACCCTCACCCGTACCCTAACCCGTATCCTAAGCCGTACCCTAACCCTAACCCTAACCCTAACCTATACCCTACGCCATACCCTCACCCGTACCCTAACCCGTACCCTAAGCCGTACCCTAACCCTAACCCTAACCCTAACCCTAACCCTAACCCTAACCCATACCCTACGCCGTACCCTAACCCGTACCCTAACCCGTATCCTAAGCCGTACCCTAACCCTAACCAATACCCTACGCAGTACCCTCACCCGTACCCTCACCCGTACCCTAAGCCGTACCCTAACCCTAACCCTAACCCTAACCCTAACCCTAACCCCTACCCTACGCCGTACCCTCACCCGTCCCCTATCCCATACCCTAAGCCGTACCCTAACCCTAACACTAACCCTAACCCTAACCCTAACCCTAAACTACCCTTGACTGCTTTTGCCTCCATTAGATTTCCTAAGCACTAGTGTTTTAAGGAACAGGTTAAAAAGAAAATCCTAATGTGATTTTTTTATAATGTGTTTATTCTTTATCTTATCCTAGTGACTAAAATCTTCTCCATGGCTGGACCCCAAATAATATTCCTTTACGTGCTAAGTGGTATCTAGAGAGTGGGATAGGTTTAATAAATACCCTAATCCTAACGTGTACCCTAACCCTAACCCATACCCTAACCCTAACACGTACCCTAACCCTAACCCAAACCCTAACCCTAACACGTACGCTAATCCTAACCCATACCCTAAACCAATCCCTAACCCTAAAACTAACCCTAACCCTAACCCTAACCCTAACCCATACCCTACGCCGTACCCTCACCCGTACCCTAACCCGTACCCTAAGCCGTACCCTAACCCTAACCCTAACCCTAACCCTAACCCTAACCCATACCCTACTCCGTACCCTAACCCGTACCCTAACCCGTATCCTAAGCCGTACCCTAACCCTAACCAATACCCTACGCAGTACCCTCACCCGTACCCTCACCCGTACCCTAAGCCGTACCCTAACCCTAACCCTAACCCTAACCCTAACCCTAACCCCTACCCTACGCCGTACCCTCACCCGTCCCCTATCCCATACCCTAAGCCGTACCCTAACCCTAACACTAACCCTAACCCTAACCCTAACCCTAAACTACCCTTGACTGCTTTTGCCTCCATTAGATTTCCTAAGCACTAGTGTTTTAAGGAACAGGTTAAAAAGAAAATCCTAATGTGATTTTTTTATAATGTGTTTATTCTTTATCTTATCCTAGTGACTAAAATCTTCTCCATGGCTGGACCCCAAATAATATTCCTTTACGTGCTAAGTGGTATCTAGAGAGTGGGATAGGTTTAATAAATACCCTAATCCTAACGTGTACCCTAACCCTAACCCATACCCTAACCCTAACGCGTACCCTAACCCTAACCCAAACCCTAACCCTAACACGTACGCTAATCCTAACCCGTACCCTAAACCAATCCCTAACCCTAAAACTAACCCTAACCCTAACCCTAACCCTAACCCATACCCTACGCCGTACCCTCACCCGTACCCTAACCCGTACCCTAAGCCGTACCCTAACCCTAACCCTAACCCTAACCCATATGCTACGCCGTACCCTCACCCGTACCCTAACCCGTATCCTAAGCCGTACCCTAACCCTAACCCTAACCCTAACCTATACCCTACGCCGTACCCTCACCCGTACCCTAACCCGTACCCTAAGCCGTACCCTAACCCTAACCCTAACCCTAACCCATACGCTACGCCGTACCCTCACCCGTACCCTAACCCGTATCCTAAGCCGTACCCTAACCCTAACCCTAACCCTAACCTATACCCTACGCCATACCCTCACCCGTACCCTAACCCGTACCCTAAGCCGTACCCTAACCCTAACCCTAACCCTAACCCTAACCCTAACCCTAACCCATACCCTACGCCGTACCCTAACCCGTACCCTAACCCGTATCCTAAGCCGTACCCTAACCCTAACCAATACCCTACGCAGTACCCTCACCCGTACCCTCACCCGTACCCTAAGCCGTACCCTAACCCTAACCCTAACCCTAACCCTAACCCTAACCCCTACCCTACGCCGTACCCTCACCCGTCCCCTATCCCATACCCTAAGCCGTACCCTAACCCTAACACTAACCCTAACCCTAACCCTAACCCTAAACTACCCTTGACTGCTTTTGCCTCCATTAGATTTCCTAAGCACTAGTGTTTTAAGGAACAGGTTAAAAAGAAAATCCTAATGTGATTTTTTTATAATGTGTTTATTCTTTATCTTATCCTAGTGACTAAAATCTTCTCCATGGCTGGACCCCAAATAATATTCCTTTACGTGCTAAGTGGTATCTAGAGAGTGGGATAGGTTTAATAAATACCCTAATCCTAACGTGTACCCTAACCCTAACCCATACCCTAACCCTAACGCGTACCCTAACCCTAACCCAAACCCTAACCCTAACACGTACGCTAATCCTAACCCGTACCCTAAACCAATCCCTAACCCTAAAACTAACCCTAACCCTAACCCTAACCCTAACCCATACCCTACGCCGTACCCTCACCCGTACCCTAACCCGTACCCTAAGCCGTACCCTAACCCTAACCCTAACCCTAACCCATACGCTACGCCGTACCCTCACCCGTACCCTAACCCGTATCCTAAGCCGTACCCTAACCCTAACCCTAACCCTAACCTATACCCTACGCCGTACCCTCACCCGTACCCTAACCCGTACCCTAAGCCGTACCCTAACCCTAACCCTAACCCTAACCCATACGCTACGCCGTACCCTCACCCGTACCCTAACCCGTATCCTAAGCCGTACCCTAACCCTAACCCTAACCCTAACCTATACCCTACGCCATACCCTCACCCGTACCCTAACCCGTACCCTAAGCCGTACCCTAACCCTAACCCTAACCCTAACCCTAACCCTAACCCTAACCCATACCCTACGCCGTACCCTAACCCGTACCCTAACCCGTATCCTAAGCCGTACCCTAACCCTAACCAATACCCTACGCAGTACCCTCACCCGTACCCTCACCCGTACCCTAAGCCGTACCCTAACCCTAACCCTAACCCTAACCCTAACCCTAACCCCTACCCTACGCCGTACCCTCACCCGTCCCCTATCCCATACCCTAAGCCGTACCCTAACCCTAACACTAACCCTAACCCTAACCCTAACCCTAAACTACCCTTGACTGCTTTTGCCTCCATTAGATTTCCTAAGCACTAGTGTTTTAAGGAACAGGTTAAAAAGAAAATCCTAATGTGATTTTTTTATAATGTGTTTATTCTTTATCTTATCCTAGTGACTAAAATCTTCTCCATGGCTGGACCCCAAATAATATTCCTTTACGTGCTAAGTGGTATCTAGAGAGTGGGATAGGTTTAATAAATACCCTAATCCTAACGTGTACCCTAACCCTAACCCATACCCTAACCCTAACGCGTACCCTAACCCTAACCCAAACCCTAACCCTAACACGTACGCTAATCCTAACCCGTACCCTAAACCAATCCCTAACCCTAAAACTAACCCTAACCCTAACCCTAACCCTAACCCATACCCTACGCCGTACCCTCACCCGTACCCTAACCCGTACCCTAAGCCGTACCCTAACCCTAACCCTAACCCTAACCCATACGCTACGCCGTACCCTCACCCGTACCCTAACCCGTATCCTAAGCCGTACCCTAACCCTAACCCTAACCCTAACCTATACCCTACGCCGTACCCTCACCCGTACCCTAACCCGTACCCTAAGCCGTACCCTAACCCTAACCCTAACCCTAACCCATACGCTACGCCGTACCCTCACCCGTACCCTAACCCGTATCCTAAGCCGTACCCTAACCCTAACCCTAACCCTAACCTATACCCTACGCCATACCCTCACCCGTACCCTAACCCGTACCCTAAGCCGTACCCTAACCCTAACCCTAACCCTAACCCTAACCCTAACCCTAACCCATACCCTACGCCGTACCCTAACCCGTACCCTAACCCGTATCCTAAGCCGTACCCTAACCCTAACCAATACCCTACGCAGTACCCTCACCCGTACCCTCACCCGTACCCTAAGCCGTACCCTAACCCTAACCCTAACCCTAACCCTAACCCCTACCCTACGCCGTACCCTCACCCGTCCCCTATCCCATACCCTAAGCCGTACCCTAACCCTAACACTAACCCTAACCCTAACCCTAACCCTAAACTACCCTTGACTGCTTTTGCCTCCATTAGATTTCCTAAGCACTAGTGTTTTAAGGAACAGGTTAAAAAGAAAATCCTAATGTGATTTTTTTATAATGTGTTTATTCTTTATCTTATCCTAGTGACTAAAATCTTCTCCATGGCTGGACCCCAAATAATATTCCTTTACGTGCTAAGTGGTATCTAGAGAGTGGGATAGGTTTAATAAATACCCTAATCCTAACGTGTACCCTAACCCTAACCCATACCCTAACCCTAACGCGTACCCTAACCCTAACCCAAACCCTAACCCTAACACGTACGCTAATCCTAACCCGTACCCTAAACCAATCCCTAACCCTAAAACTAACCCTAACCCTAACCCTAACCCTAACCCATACCCTACGCCGTACCCTCACCCGTACCCTAACCCGTACCCTAAGCCGTACCCTAACCCTAACCCTAACCCTAACCCATACGCTACGCCGTACCCTCACCCGTACCCTAACCCGTATCCTAAGCCGTACCCTAACCCTAACCCTAACCCTAAACTATACCCTACGCCGTACCCTCACCCGTACCCTAACCCGTACCCTAAGCCGTACCCTAACCCTAACCCTAACCCTAACCCATACGCTACGCCGTACCCTCACCCGTACCCTAACCCGTATCCTAAGCCGTACCCTAACCCTAACCCTAACCCTAACCTATACCCTACGCCATACCCTCACCCGTACCCTAACCCGTACCCTAAGCCGTACCCTAACCCTAACCCTAACCCTAACCCTAACCCTAACCCTAACCCTAACCCATACCCTACGCCGTACCCTAACCCGTACCCTAACCCGTATCCTAAGCCGTACCCTAACCCTAACCAATACCCTACGCAGTACCCTCACCCGTACCCTCACCCGTACCCTAAGCCGTACCCTAACCCTAACCCTAACCCTAACCCTAACCCTAACCCCTACCCTACGCCGTACCCTCACCCGTCCCCTATCCCATACCCTAAGCCGTACCCTAACCCTAACACTAACCCTAACCCTAACCCTAACCCTAAACTACCCTTGACTGCTTTTGCCTCCATTAGATTTCCTAAGCACTAGTGTTTTAAGGAACAGGTTAAAAAGAAAATCCTAATGTGATTTTTTTATAATGTGTTTATTCTTTATCTTATCCTAGTGACTAAAATCTTCTCCATGGCTGGACCCCAAATAATATTCCTTTACGTGCTAAGTGGTATCTAGAGAGTGGGATAGGTTTAATAAATACCCTAATCCTAACGTGTACCCTAACCCTAACCCATACCCTAACCCTAACGCGTACCCTAACCCTAACCCAAACCCTAACCCTAACACGTACGCTAATCCTAACCCGTACCCTAAACCAATCCCTAACCCTAAAACTAACCCTAACCCTAACCCTAACCCTAACCCATACCCTACGCCGTACCCTCACCCGTACCCTAACCCGTACCCTAAGCCGTACCCTAACCCTAACCCTAACCCTAACCCATACGCTACGCCGTACCCTCACCCGTACCCTAACCCGTATCCTAAGCCGTACCCTAACCCTAACCCTAACCCTAACCTATACCCTACGCCGTACCCTCACCCGTACCATAACCCGTACCCTAAGCCGTACCCTAACCCTAACCCTAACCCTAACCCATACGCTACGCCGTACCCTCACCCGTACCCTAACCCGTATCCTAAGCCGTACCCTAACCCTAACCCTAACCCTAACCTATACCCTACGCCATACCCTCACCCGTACCCTAACCCGTACCCTAAGCCGTACCCTAACCCTAACCCTAACCCTAACCCTAACCCTAACCCATACCCTACGCCGTACCCTAACCCGTACCCTAACCCGTATCCTAAGCCGTACCCTAACCCTAACCAATACCCTACGCAGTACCCTCACCCGTACCCTCACCCGTACCCTAAGCCGTACCCTAACCCTAACCCTAACCCTAACCCTAACCCTAACCCCTACCCTACGCCGTACCCTCACCCGTCCCCTATCCCATACCCTAAGCCGTACCCTAACCCTAACACTAACCCTAACCCTAACCCTAACCCTAAACTACCCTTGACTGCTTTTGCCTCCATTAGATTTCCTAAGCACTAGTGTTTTAAGGAACAGGTTAAAAAGAAAATCCTAATGTGATTTTTTTATAATGTGTTTATTCTTTATCTTATCCTAGTGACTAAAATCTTCTCCATGGCTGGACCCCAAATAATATTCCTTTACGTGCTAAGTGGTATCTAGAGAGTGGGATAGGTTTAATAAATACCCTAATCCTAACGTGTACCCTAACCCTAACCCATACCCTAACCCTAACGCGTACCCTAACCCTAACCCAAACCCTAACCCTAACACGTACGCGAATCCTAACCCGTACCCTAAACCAATCCCTAACCCTAAAACTAACCCTAACCCTAACCCTAACCCTAACCCATACCCTACGCCGTACCCTCACCCGTACCCTAACCCGTACCCTAAGCCGTACCCTAACCCTAACCCTAACCCTAACCCATACGCTACGCCGTACCCTCACCCGTACCCTAACCCGTATCCTAAGCCGTACCCTAACCCTAACCCTAACCCTAACCTATACCCTACGCCGTACCCTCACCCGTACCCTAACCCGTACCCTAAGCCGTACCCTAACCCTAACCCTAACCCTAACCCATACGCTACGCCGTACCCTCACCCGTACCCTAACCCGTATCCTAAGCCGTACCCTAACCCTAACCCTAACCCTAACCTATACCCTACGCCATACCCTCACCCGTACCCTAACCCGTACCCTAAGCCGTACCCTAACCCTAACCCTAACCCTAACCCTAACCCTAACCCATACCCTACGCCGTACCCTAACCCGTACCCTAACCCGTATCCTAAGCCGTACCCTAACCCTAACCAATACCCTACGCAGTACCCTCACCCGTACCCTCACCCGTACCCTAAGCCGTACCCTAACCCTAACCCTAACCCTAACCCTAACCCTAACCCCTACCCTACGCCGTACCCTCACCCGTCCCCTATCCCATACCCTAAGCCGTACCCTAACCCTAACACTAACCCTAACCCTAACCCTAACCCTAAACTACCCTTGACTGCTTTTGCCTCCATTAGATTTCCTAAGCACTAGTGTTTTAAGGAACAGGTTAAAAAGAAAATCCTAATGTGATTTTTTTATAATGTGTTTATTCTTTATCTTATCCTAGTGACTAAAATCTTCTCCATGGCTGGACCCCAAATAATATTCCTTTACGTGCTAAGTGGTATCTAGAGAGTGGGATAGGTTTAATAAATACCCTAATCCTAACGTGTACCCTAACCCTAACCCATACCCTAACCCTAACGCGTACCCTAACCCTAACCCAAACCCTAACCCTAACACGTACGCTAATCCTAACCCGTACCCTAAACCAATCCCTAACCCTAAAACTAACCCTAACCCTAACCCTAACCCTAACCCATACCCTACGCCGTACCCTCACCCGTACCCTAACCCGTACCCTAAGCCGTACCCTAACCCTAACCCTAACCCTAACCCATACGCTACGCCGTACCCTCACCCGTACCCTAACCCGTATCCTAAGCCGTACCCTAACCCTAACCCTAACCCTAACCTATACCCTACGCCGTACCCTCACCCGTACCCTAACCCGTACCCTAAGCCGTACCCTAACCCTAACCCTAACCCTAACCCATACGCTACGCCGTACCCTCACCCGTACCCTAACCCGTATCCTAAGCCGTACCCTAACCCTAACCCTAACCCTAACCTATACCCTACGCCATACCCTCACCCGTACCCTAACCCGTACCCTAAGCCGTACCCTAACCCTAACCCTAACCCTAACCCTAACCCTAACCCTAACCCATACCCTACGCCGTACCCTAACCCGTACCCTAACCCGTATCCTAAGCCGTACCCTAACCCTAACCAATACCCTACGCAGTACCCTCACCCGTACCCTCACCCGTACCCTAAGCCGTACCCTAACCCTAACCCTAACCCTAACCCTAACCCTAACCCCTACCCTACGCCGTACCCTCACCCGTCCCCTATCCCATACCCTAAGCCGTACCCTAACCCTAACACTAACCCTAACCCTAACCCTAACCCTAAACTACCCTTGACTGCTTTTGCCTCCATTAGATTTCCTAAGCACTAGTGTTTTAAGGAACAGGTTAAAAAGAAAATCCTAATGTGATTTTTTTATAATGTGTTTATTCTTTATCTTATCCTAGTGACTAAAATCTTCTCCATGGCTGGACCCCAAATAATATTCCTTTACGTGCTAAGTGGTATCTAGAGAGTGGGATAGGTTTAATAAATACCCTAATCCTAACGTGTACCCTAACCCTAACCCATACCCTAACCCTAACACGTACCCTAACCCTAACCCAAACCCTAACCCTAACACGTACGCTAATCCTAACCCATACCCTAAACCAATCCCTAACCCTAAAACTAACCCTAACCCTAACCCTAACCCTAACCCATACCCTACGCCGTACCCTCACCCGTACCCTAACCCGTACCCTAAGCCGTACCCTAACCCTAACCCTAACCCTAACCCTAACCCTAACCCATACCCTACTCCGTACCCTAACCCGTACCCTAACCCGTATCCTAAGCCGTACCCTAACCCTAACCAATACCCTACGCAGTACCCTCACCCGTACCCTCACCCGTACCCTAAGCCGTACCCTAACCCTAACCCTAACCCTAACCCTAACCCTAACCCCTACCCTACGCCGTACCCTCACCCGTCCCCTATCCCATACCCTAAGCCGTACCCTAACCCTAACACTAACCCTAACCCTAACCCTAACCCTAAACTACCCTTGACTGCTTTTGCCTCCATTAGATTTCCTAAGCACTAGTGTTTTAAGGAACAGGTTAAAAAGAAAATCCTAATGTGATTTTTTTATAATGTGTTTATTCTTTATCTTATCCTAGTGACTAAAATCTTCTCCATGGCTGGACCCCAAATAATATTCCTTTACGTGCTAAGTGGTATCTAGAGAGTGGGATAGGTTTAATAAATACCCTAATCCTAACGTGTACCCTAACCCTAACCCATACCCTAACCCTAACGCGTACCCTAACCCTAACCCAAACCCTAACCCTAACACGTACGCTAATCCTAACCCGTACCCTAAACCAATCCCTAACCCTAAAACTAACCCTAACCCTAACCCTAACCCTAACCCATACCCTACGCCGTACCCTCACCCGTACCCTAACCCGTACCCTAAGCCGTACCCTAACCCTAACCCTAACCCTAACCCATACGCTACGCCGTACCCTCACCCGTACCCTAACCCGTATCCTAAGCCGTACCCTAACCCTAACCCTAACCCTAACCTATACCCTACGCCGTACCCTCACCCGTACCCTAACCTGTACCCTAAGCCGTACCCTAACCCTAACCCTAACCCTAACCCATACGCTACGCCGTACCCTCACCCGTACCCTAACCCGTATCCTAAGCCGTACCCTAACCCTAACCCTAACCCTAACCTATACCCTACGCCATACCCTCACCCGTACCCTAACCCGTACCCTAAGCCGTACCCTAACCCTAACCCTAACCCTAACCCTAACCCTAACCCTAACCCATACCCTACGCCGTACCCTAACCCGTACCCTAACCCGTATCCTAAGCCGTACCCTAACCCTAACCAATACCCTACGCAGTACCCTCACCCGTACCCTCACCCGTACCCTAAGCCGTACCCTAACCCTAACCCTAACCCTAACCCTAACCCTAACCCCTACCCTACGCCGTACCCTCACCCGTCCCCTATCCCATACCCTAAGCCGTACCCTAACCCTAACACTAACCCTAACCCTATCCCTAACCCTAAACTACCCTTGACTGCTTTTGCCTCCATTAGATTTCCTAAGCACTAGTGTTTTAAGGAACAGGTTAAAAAGAAAATCCTAATGTAATTTTTTTATAATGTGTTTATTCTTTATCTTATCCTAGTGACGAAAATCTTCTCCATGGCTGGACCCCAAATAATATTCCTTTACGTGCTAAGTGGTATCTAGAGAGTGGGATAGGTTTAATAAATACCCTAATCCTAACGTGTACCCTAACCCTAACCCATACCCTAACCCTAACGCGTACCCTAACCCTAACCCAAACCCTAACCCTAACACGTACGCTAATCCTAACCCGTACCCTAAACCAATCCCTAACCCTAAAACTAACCCTAACCCTAACCCTAACCCTAACCCATACCCTACGCCGTACCCTCACCCGTACCCTAACCCGTACCCTAAGCCGTACCCTAACCCTAACCCTAACCCTAACCCATACGCTACGCCGTACCCTCACCCGTACCCTAACCCGTATCCTAAGCCGTACCCTAACCCTAACCCTAACCCTAACCTATACCCTACGCCGTACCCTCACCCGTACCCTAACCCGTACCCTAAGCCGTACCCTAACCCTAACCCTAACCCTAACCCATACGCTACGCCGTACCCTCACCCGTACCCTAACCCGTATCCTAAGCCGTACCCTAACCCTAACCCTAACCCTAACCTATACCCTACGCCATACCCTCACCCGTACCCTAACCCGTACCCTAAGCCGTACCCTAACCCTAACCCTAACCCTAACCCTAACCCTAACCCTAACCCATACCCTACGCCGTACCCTAACCCGTACCCTAACCCGTATCCTAAGCCGTACCCTAACCCTAACCAATACCCTACGCAGTACCCTCACCCGTACCCTCACCCGTACCCTAAGCCGTACCCTAACCCTAACCCTAACCCTAACCCTAACCCTAACCCCTACCCTACGCCGTACCCTCACCCGTCCCCTATCCCATACCCTAAGCCGTACCCTAACCCTAACACTAACCCTAACCCTAACCCTAACCCTAAACTACCCTTGACTGCTTTTGCCTCCATTAGATTTCCTAAGCACTAGTGTTTTAAGGAACAGGTTAAAAAGAAAATCCTAATGTGATTTTTTTATAATGTGTTTATTCTTTATCTTATCCTAGTGACTAAAATCTTCTCCATGGCTGGACCCCAAATAATATTCCTTTACGTGCTAAGTGGTATCTAGAGAGTGGGATAGGTTTAATAAATACCCTAATCCTAACGTGTACCCTAACCCTAACCCATACCCTAACCCTAACACGTACCCTAACCCTAACCCAAACCCTAACCCTAACACGTACGCTAATCCTAACCCATACCCTAAACCAATCCCTAACCCTAAAACTAACCCTAACCCTAACCCTAACCCTAACCCATACCCTACGCCGTACCCTCACCCGTACCCTAACCCGTACCCTAAGCCGTACCCTAACCCTAACCCTAACCCTAACCCTAACCCTAACCCATACCCTACTCCGTACCCTAACCCGTACCCTAACCCGTATCCTAAGCCGTACCCTAACCCTAACCAATACCCTACGCAGTACCCTCACCCGTACCCTCACCCGTACCCTAAGCCGTACCCTAACCCTAACCCTAACCCTAACCCTAACCCTAACCCCTACCCTACGCCGTACCCTCACCCGTCCCCTATCCCATACCCTAAGCCGTACCCTAACCCTAACACTAACCCTAACCCTAACCCTAACCCTAAACTACCCTTGACTGCTTTTGCCTCCATTAGATTTCCTAAGCACTAGTGTTTTAAGGAACAGGTTAAAAAGAAAATCCTAATGTGATTTTTTTATAATGTGTTTATTCTTTATCTTATCCTAGTGACTAAAATCTTCTCCATGGCTGGACCCCAAATAATATTCCTTTACGTGCTAAGTGGTATCTAGAGAGTGGGATAGGTTTAATAAATACCCTAATCCTAACGTGTACCCTAACCCTAACCCATACCCTAACCCTAACGCGTACCCTAACCCTAACCCAAACCCTAACCCTAACACGTACGCTAATCCTAACCCGTACCCTAAACCAATCCCTAACCCTAAAACTAACCCTAACCCTAACCCTAACCCTAACCCATACCCTACGCCGTACCCTCACCCGTACCCTAACCCGTACCCTAAGCCGTACCCTAACCCTAACCCTAACCCTAACCCATACGCTACGCCGTACCCTCACCCGTACCCTAACCCGTATCCTAAGCCGTACCCTAACCCTAACCCTAACCCTAACCTATACCCTACGCCGTACCCTCACCCGTACCCTAACCCGTACCCTAAGCCGTACCCTAACCCTAACCCTAACCCTAACCCATACGCTACGCCGTACCCTCACCCGTACCCTAACCCGTATCCTAAGCCGTACCCTAACCCTAACCCTAACCCTAACCTATACCCTACGCCATACCCTCACCCGTACCCTAACCCGTACCCTAAGCCGTACCCTAACCCTAACCCTAACCCTAACCCTAACCCTAACCCTAACCCATACCCTACGCCGTACCCTAACCCGTACCCTAACCCGTATCCTAAGCCGTACCCTAACCCTAACCAATACCCTACGCAGTACCCTCACCCGTACCCTCACCCGTACCCTAAGCCGTACCCTAACCCTAACCCTAACCCTAACCCTAACCCTAACCCCTACCCTACGCCGTACCCTCACCCGTCCCCTATCCCATACCCTAAGCCGTACCCTAACCCTAACACTAACCCTAACCCTAACCCTAACCCTAAACTACCCTTGACTGCTTTTGCCTCCATTAGATTTCCTAAGCACTAGTGTTTTAAGGAACAGGTTAAAAAGAAAATCCTAATGTGATTTTTTTATAATGTGTTTATTCTTTATCTTATCCTAGTGACTAAAATCTTCTCCATGGCTGGACCCCAAATAATATTCCTTTACGTGCTAAGTGGTATCTAGAGAGTGGGATAGGTTTAATAAATACCCTAATCCTAACGTGTACCCTAACCCTAACCCATACCCTAACCCTAACGCGTACCCTAACCCTAACCCAAACCCTAACCCTAACACGTACGCTAATCCTAACCCGTACCCTAAACCAATCCCTAACCCTAAAACTAACCCTAACCCTAACCCTAACCCTAACCCATACCCTACGCCATACCCTCACCCGTACCCTAACCCGTACCCTAAGCCGTACCCTAACCCTAACCCTAACCCTAACCCATACGCTACGCCGTACCCTCACCCGTACCCTAACCCGTATCCTAAGCCGTACCCTAACCCTAACCCTAACCCTAACCTATACCCTACGCCGTACCCTCACCCGTACCCTAACCCGTACCCTAAGCCGTACCCTAACCCTAACCCTAACCCTAACCCATACGCTACGCCGTACCCTCACCCGTACCCTAACCCGTATCCTAAGCCGTACCCTAACCCTAACCCTAACCCTAACCTATACCCTACGCCATACCCTCACCCGTACCCTAACCCGTACCCTAAGCCGTACCCTAACCCTAACCCTAACCCTAACCCTAACCCTAACCCTAACCCATACCCTACGCCGTAACCTAACCCGTACCCTAACCCGTATCCTAAGCCGTACCCTAACCCTAACCAATACCCTACGCAGTACCCTCACCCGTACCCTCACCCGTACCCTAAGCCGTACCCTAACCCTAACCCTAACCCTAACCCTAACCCCTACCCTACGCCGTACCCTCACCCGTCCCCTATCCCATACCCTAAGCCGTACCCTAACCCTAACACTAACCCTAACCCTAACCCTAACCCTAAACTACCCTTGACTGCTTTTGCCTCCATTAGATTTCCTAAGCACTAGTGTTTTAAGGAACAGGTTAAAAAGAAAATCCTAATGTGATTTTTTTATAATGTGTTTATTCTTTATCTTATCCTAGTGACTAAAATCTTCTCCATGGCTGGACCCCAAATAATATTCCTTTACGTGCTAAGTGGTATCTAGAGAGTGGGATAGGTTTAATAAATACCCTAATCCTAACGTGTACCCTAACCCTAACCCATACCCTAACCCTAACGCGTACCCTAACCCTAACCCAAACCCTAACCCTAACACGTACGCTAATCCTAACCCGTACCCTAAACCAATCCCTAACCCTAAAACTAACCTTAACCCTAACCCTAACCCTAACCCATACCCTACGCCGTACCCTCACCCGTACCCTAACCCGTACCCTAAGCCGTACCCTAACCCTAACCCTAACCCTAACCCATACGCTACGCCGTACCCTCACCCGTACCCTAACCCGTATCCTAAGCCGTACCCTAACCCTAACCCTAACCCTAACCTATACCCTACGCCGTACCCTCACCCGTACCCTAACCCGTACCCTAAGCCGTACCCTAACCCTAACCCTAACCCTAACCCATACGCTACGCCGTACCCTCACCCGTACCCTAACCCGTATCCTAAGCCGTACCCTAACCCTAACCCTAACCCTAACCTATACCCTACGCCATACCCTCACCCGTACCCTAACCCGTACCCTAAGCCGTACCCTAACCCTAACCCTAACCCTAACCCTAACCCTAACCCTAACCCATACCCTACGCCGTACCCTAACCCGTACCCTAACCCGTATCCTAAGCCGTACCCTAACCCTAACCAATACCCTACGCAGTACCCTCACCCGTACCCTCACCCGTACCCTAAGCCGTACCCTAACCCTAACCCTAACCCTAACCCTAACCCTAACCCCTACCCTACGCCGTACCCTCACCCGTCCCCTATCCCATACCCTAAGCCGTACCCTAACCCTAACACTAACCCTAACCCTAACCCTAACCCTAAACTACCCTTGACTGCTTTTGCCTCCATTAGATTTCCTAAGCACTAGTGTTTTAAGGAACAGGTTAAAAAGAAAATCCTAATGTGATTTTTTTATAATGTGTTTATTCTTTATCTTATCCTAGTGACTAAAATCTTCTCCATGGCTGGACCCCAAATAATATTCCTTTACGTGCTAAGTGGTATCTAGAGAGTGGGATAGGTTTAATAAATACCCTAATCCTAACGTGTACCCTAACCCTAACCCATACCCTAACCCTAACGCGTACCCTAACCCTAACCCAAACCCTAACCCTAACACGTACGCTAATCCTAACCCGTACCCTAAACCAATCCCTAACCCTAAAACTAACCCTAACCCTAACCCTAACCCTAACCCATACCCTACGCCGTACCCTCACCCGTACCCTAACCCGTACCCTAAGCCGTACCCTAACCCTAACCCTAACCCTAACCCATACGCTACGCCGTACCCTCACCCGTACCCTAACCCGTATCCTAAGCCGTACCCTAACCCTAACCCTAACCCTAACCTATACCCTACGCCGTACCCTCACCCGTACCATAACCCGTACCCTAAGCCGTACCCTAACCCTAACCCTAACCCTAACCCATACGCTACGCCGTACCCTCACCCGTACCCTAACCCGTATCCTAAGCCGTACCCTAACCCTAACCCTAACCCTAACCTATACCCTACGCCATACCCTCACCCGTACCCTAACCCGTACCCTAAGCCGTACCCTAACCCTAACCCTAACCCTAACCCTAACCCTAACCCATACCCTACGCCGTACCCTAACCCGTACCCTAACCCGTATCCTAAGCCGTACCCTAACCCTAACCAATACCCTACGCAGTACCCTCACCCGTACCCTCACCCGTACCCTAAGCCGTACCCTAACCCTAACCCTAACCCTAACCCTAACCCTAACCCCTACCCTACGCCGTACCCTCACCCGTCCCCTATCCCATACCCTAAGCCGTACCCTAACCCTAACACTAACCCTAACCCTAACCCTAACCCTAAACTACCCTTGACTGCTTTTGCCTCCATTAGATTTCCTAAGCACTAGTGTTTTAAGGAACAGGTTAAAAAGAAAATCCTAATGTGATTTTTTTATAATGTGTTTATTCTTTATCTTATCCTAGTGACTAAAATCTTCTCCATGGCTGGACCCCAAATAATATTCCTTTACGTGCTAAGTGGTATCTAGAGAGTGGGATAGGTTTAATAAATACCCTAATCCTAACGTGTACCCTAACCCTAACCCATACCCTAACCCTAACGCGTACCCTAACCCTAACCCAAACCCTAACCCTAACACGTACGCTAATCCTAACCCGTACCCTAAACCAATCCCTAACCCTAAAACTAACCCTAACCCTAACCCTAACCCTAACCCATACCCTACGCCGTACCCTCACCCGTACCCTAACCCGTACCCTAAGCCGTACCCTAACCCTAACCCTAACCCTAACCCATACGCTACGCCGTACCCTCACCCGTACCCTAACCCGTATCCTAAGCCGTACCCTAACCCTAACCCTAACCCTAACCTATACCCTACGCCGTACCCTCACCCGTACCCTAACCCGTACCCTAAGCCGTACCCTAACCCTAACCCTAACCCTAACCCATACGCTACGCCGTACCCTCACCCGTACCCTAACCCGTATCCTAAGCCGTACCCTAACCCTAACCCTAACCCTAACCTATACCCTACGCCATACCCTCACCCGTACCCTAACCCGTACCCTAAGCCGTACCCTAACCCTAACCCTAACCCTAACCCTAACCCTAACCCATACCCTACGCCGTACCCTAACCCGTACCCTAACCCGTATCCTAAGCCGTACCCTAACCCTAACCAATACCCTACGCAGTACCCTCACCCGTACCCTCACCCGTACCCTAAGCCGTACCCTAACCCTAACCCTAACCCTAACCCTAACCCTAACCCCTACCCTACGCCGTACCCTCACCCGTCCCCTATCCCATACCCTAAGCCGTACCCTAACCCTAACACTAACCCTAACCCTAACCCTAACCCTAAACTACCCTTGACTGCTTTTGCCTCCATTAGATTTCCTAAGCACTAGTGTTTTAAGGAACAGGTTAAAAAGAAAATCCTAATGTGATTTTTTTATAATGTGTTTATTCTTTATCTTATCCTAGTGACTAAAATCTTCTCCATGGCTGGACCCCAAATAATATTCCTTTACGTGCTAAGTGGTATCTAGAGAGTGGGATAGGTTTAATAAATACCCTAATCCTAACGTGTACCCTAACCCTAACCCATACCCTAACCCTAACGCGTACCCTAACCCTAACCCAAACCCTAACCCTAACACGTACGCTAATCCTAACCCGTACCCTAAACCAATCCCTAACCCTAAAACTAACCCTAACCCTAACCCTAACCCTAACCCATACCCTACGCCGTACCCTCACCCGTACCCTAACCCGTACCCTAAGCCGTACCCTAACCCTAACCCTAACCCTAACCCATACGCTACGCCGTACCCTCACCCGTACCCTAACCCGTATCCTAAGCCGTACCCTAACCCTAACCCTAACCCTAACCTATACCCTACGCCGTACCCTCACCCGTACCCTAACCCGTACCCTAAGCCGTACCCTAACCCTAACCCTAACCCTAACCCATACGCTACGCCGTACCCTCACCCGTACCCTAACCCGTATCCTAAGCCGTACCCTAACCCTAACCCTAACCCTAACCTATACCCTACGCCATACCCTCACCCGTACCCTAACCCGTACCCTAAGCCGTACCCTAACCCTAACCCTAACCCTAACCCTAACCCTAACCCTAACCCATACCCTACGCCGTACCCTAACCCGTACCCTAACCCGTATCCTAAGCCGTACCCTAACCCTAACCAATACCCTACGCAGTACCCTCACCCGTACCCTCACCCGTACCCTAAGCCGTACCCTAACCCTAACCCTAACCCTAACCCTAACCCCTACCCTACGCCGTACCCTCACCCGTCCCCTATCCCATACCCTAAGCCGTACCCTAACCCTAACACTAACCCTAACCCTAACCCTAACCCTAAACTACCCTTGACTGCTTTTGCCTCCATTAGATTTCCTAAGCACTAGTGTTTTAAGGAACAGGTTAAAAAGAAAATCCTAATGTGATTTTTTTATAATGTGTTTATTCTTTATCTTATCCTAGTGACTAAAATCTTCTCCATGGCTGGACCCCAAATAATATTCCTTTACGTGCTAAGTGGTATCTAGAGAGTGGGATAGGTTTAATAAATACCCTAATCCTAACGTGTACCCTAACCCTAACCCATACCCTAACCCTAACGCGTACCCTAACCCTAACCCAAACCCTAACCCTAACACGTACGCTAATCCTAACCCGTACCCTAAACCAATCCCTAACCCTAAAACTAACCCTAACCCTAACCCTAACCCTAACCCATACCCTACGCCGTACCCTCACCCGTACCCTAACCCGTACCCTAAGCCGTACCCTAACCCTAACCCTAACCCTAACCCATACGCTACGCCGTACCCTCACCCGTACCCTAACCCGTATCCTAAGCCGTACCCTAACCCTAACCCTAACCCTAACCTATACCCTACGCCGTACCCTCACCCGTACCCTAACCCGTACCCTAAGCCGTACCCTAACCCTAACCCTAACCCTAACCCATACGCTACGCCGTACCCTCACCCGTACCCTAACCCGTATCCTAAGCCGTACCCTAACCCTAACCCTAACCCTAACCTATACCCTACGCCATACCCTCACCCGTACCCTAACCCGTACCCTAAGCCGTACCCTAACCCTAACCCTAACCCTAACCCTAACCCTAACCCTAACCCATACCCTACGCCGTACCCTAACCCGTACCCTAACCCGTATCCTAAGCCGTACCCTAACCCTAACCAATACCCTACGCAGTACCCTCACCCGTACCCTCACCCGTACCCTAAGCCGTACCCTAACCCTAACCCTAACCCTAACCCTAACCCTAACCCCTACCCTACGCCGTACCCTCACCCGTCCCCTATCCCATACCCTAAGCCGTACCCTAACCCTAACACTAACCCTAACCCTAACCCTAACCCTAAACTACCCTTGACTGCTTTTGCCTCCATTAGATTTCCTAAGCACTAGTGTTTTAAGGAACAGGTTAAAAAGAAAATCCTAATGTGATTTTTTTATAATGTGTTTATTCTTTATCTTATCCTAGTGACTAAAATCTTCTCCATGGCTGGACCCCAAATAATATTCCTTTACGTGCTAAGTGGTATCTAGAGAGTGGGATAGGTTTAATAAATACCCTAATCCTAACGTGTACCCTAACCCTAACCCATACCCTAACCCTAACGCGTACCCTAACCCTAACCCAAACCCTAACCCTAACACGTACGCTAATCCTAACCCGTACCCTAAACCAATCCCTAACCCTAAAACTAACCCTAACCCTAACCCTAACCCTAACCCATACCCTACGCCGTACCCTCACCCGTACCCTAACCCGTACCCTAAGCCGTACCCTAACCCTAACCCTAACCCTAACCCATACGCTACGCCGTACCCTCACCCGTACCCTAACCCGTATCCTAAGCCGTACCCTAAGCCTAACCCAAACCCTAACCTATACCCTACGCCGTACCCTCACCCGTACCCTAACCCGTACCCTAAGCCGTACCCTAACCCTAACCCTAACCCTAACCCATACGCTACGCCGTACCCTCACCCGTACCCTAACCCGTATCCTAAGCCGTACCCTAACCCTAACCCTAACCCTAACCTATACCCTACGCCATACCCTCACCCGTACCCTAACCCGTACCCTAAGCCGTACCCTAACCCTAACCCTAACCCTAACCCTAACCCTAACCCTAACCCATACCCTACGCCGTACCCTAACCCGTACCCTAACCCGTATCCTAAGCCGTACCCTAACCCTAACCAATACCCTACGCAGTACCCTCACCCATACCCTCACCCGTACCCTAAGCCGTACCCTAACCCTAACCCTAACCCTAACCCTAACCCTAACCCCTACCCTACGCCGTACCCTCACCCGTCCCCTATCCCATACCCTAAGCCGTACCCTAACCCTAACACTAACCCTAACCCTAACCCTAACCCTAAACTACCCTTGACTGCTTTTGCCTCCATTAGATTTCCTAAGCACTAGTGTTTTAAGGAACAGGTTAAAAAGAAAATCCTAATGTGATTTTTTTATAATGTGTTTATTCTTTATCTTATCCTAGTGACTAAAATCTTCTCCATGGCTGGACCCCAAATAATATTCCTTTACGTGCTAAGTGGTATCTAGAGAGTGGGATAGGTTTAATAAATACCCTAATCCTAACGTGTACCCTAACCCTAACCCATACCCTAACCCTAACGCGTACCCTAACCCTAACCCAAACCCTAACCCTAACACGTACGCTAATCCTAACCCGTAGCCTAAACCAATCCCTAACCCTAAAACTAACCCTAACCCTAACCCTAACCCTAACCCATACCCTACGCCGTACCCTCACCCGTACCCTAACCCGTACCCTAAGCCGTACCCTAACCCTAACCCTAACCCTAACCCTAACCCTAACCCCTACCCTACGCCGTACCCTCACCCGTCCCCTATCCCATACCCTAAGCCGTACCCTAACCCTAACACTAACCCTAACCCTAACCCTAACCCTAAACTACCCTTGACTGCTTTTGCCTCCATTAGATTTCCTAAGCACTAGTGTTTTAAGGAACAGGTTAAAGAGAAAATCCTAATGTGATTTTTTTATAATGTGTTTATTCTTTATCTTATCCTAGTGACTAAAATCTTCTCCATGGCTGGACCCCAAATAATATTCCTTTACGTGCTAAGTGGTATCTAGAGAGTGGGATAGGTTTAATAAATACCCTAATCCTAACGTGTACCCTAACCCTAACCCATACCCTAACCCTAACGCGTACCCTAACCCTAACCCAAACCCTAACCCTAACACGTACGCTAATCCTAACCCGTACCCTAAACCAATCCCTAACCCTAAAACTAACCCTAACCCTAACCCTAACCCTAACCCATACCCTACGCCGTACCCTCACCCGTACCCTAACCCGTACCCTAAGCCGTACCCTAACCCTAACCCTAACCCTAACCCATACGCTACGCCGTACCCTCACCCGTACCCTAACACGTATCCTAAGCCGTACCCTAACCCTAACCCTAACCCTAACCTATACCCTACGCCGTACCCTCACCCGTACCCTAACCCGTACCCTAAGCCGTACCCTAACCCTAACCCTAACCCTAACCCATACGCTACGCCGTACCCTCACCCGTACCCTAACCTGTATCCTAAGCCGTACCCTAACCCTAACCCTAACCCTAACCTATACCCTACGCCATACCCTCACCCGTACCCTAACCCGTACCCTAAGCCGTACCCTAACCCTAACCCTAACCCTAACCCTAACCCTAACCCTAACCCATACCCTACGCCGTACCCTAACCCGTACCCTAACCCGTATCCTAAGCCGTACCCTAACCCTAACCAATACCCTACGCAGTACCCTCACCCGTACCCTCACCCGTACCCTAAGCCGTACCCTAACCCTAACCCTAACCCTAACCCTAACCCTAACCCCTACCCTACGCCGTACCCTCACCCATCCCCTATCCCATACCCTAAGCCGTACCCTAACCCTAACACTAACCCTAACCCTAACCCTAACCCTAAACTACCCTTGACTGCTTTTGCCTCCATTAGATTTCCTAAGCACTAGTGTTTTAAGGAACAGGTTAAAAAGAAAATCCTAATGTGATTTTTTTATAATGTGTTTATTCTTTATCTTATCCTAGTGACTAAAATCTTCTCCATGGCTGGACCCCAAATAATATTCCTTTACGTGCTAAGTGGTATCTAGAGAGTGGGATAGGTTTAATAAATACCCTAATCCTAACGTGTACCCTAACCCTAACCCATACCCTAACCCTAACGCGTACCCTAACCCTAACCCAAACCCTAACCCTAACACGTACGCTAATCCTAACCCGTACCCTAAACCAATCCCTAACCCTAAAACTAACCCTAACCCTAACCCTAACCCTAACCCATACCCTACGCCGTACCCTCACCCGTACCCTAACCCGTACCCTAAGCCGTACCCTAACCCTAACCCTAACCCTAACCCATACGCTACGCCGTACCCTCACCCGTACCCTAACCCGTATCCTAAGCCGTACCCTAACCCTAACCCTAACCCTAACCTATACCCTACGCCGTACCCTCACCCGTACCCTAACCCGTACCCTAAGCCGTACCCTAACCCTAACCCTAACCCTAACCCATACGCTACGCCGTACCCTCACCCGTACCCTAACCCGTATCCTAAGCCGTACCCTAACCCTAACCCTAACCCTAACCTATACCCTACGCCATACCCTCACCCGTACCCTAACCCGTACCCTAAGCCGTACCCTAACCCTAACCCTAACCCTAACCCTAACCCTAACCCTAACCCATACCCTACGCCGTACCCTAACCCGTACCCTAACCCGTATCCTAAGCCGTACCCTAACCCTAACCAATACCCTACGCAGTACCCTCACCCGTACCCTCACCCGTACCCTAAGCCGTACCCTAACCCTAACCCTAACCCTAACCCTAACCCTAACCCCTACCCTACGCCGTACCCTCACCCGTCCCCTATCCCATACCCTAAGCCGTACCCTAACCCTAACACTAACCCTAACCCTAACCCTAACCCTAAACTACCCTTGACTGCTTTTGCCTCCATTAGATTTCCTAAGCACTAGTGTTTTAAGGAACAGGTTAAAAAGAAAATCCTAATGTGATTTTTTTATAATGTGTTTATTCTTTATCTTATCCTAGTGACTAAAATCTTCTCCATGGCTGGACCCCAAATAATATTCCTTTACGTGCTAAGTGGTATCTAGAGAGTGGGATAGGTTTAATAAATACCCTAATCCTAACGTGTACCCTAACCCTAACCCATACCCTAACCCTAACGCGTACCCTAACCCTAACCCAAACCCTACCCTAACACGTACGCTAATCCTAACCCGTACCCTAAACCAATCCCTAACCCTAAAACTAACCCTAACCCTAACCCTAACCCATACCCTACGCCGTACCCTCACCCGTACCCTAACCCGTACCCTAAGCCGTACCCTAACCCTAACCCTAACCCTAACCCATACGCTACGCCGTACCCTCACCCGTACCCTAACCCGTATCCTAAGCCGTACCCTAACCCTAACCCTAACCCTAACCTATACCCTACGCCGTACCCTCACCCGTACCCTAACCCGTACCCTAAGCCGTACCCTAACCCTAACCCTAACCCTAACCCATACGCTACGCCGTACCCTCACCCGTACCCTAACCCGTATCCTAAGCCGTACCCTAACCCTAACCCTAACCCTAACCTATACCCTACGCCGTACCCTAACCCGTACCCTAACCCGTATCCTAAGCCGTACCCTAACCCTAACCAAAACCCTACGCAGTACCCTCACCCGTACCCTCACCCGTACCCTAAGCCGTACCCTAACCCTAACCCTAACCCTAACCCTAACCCTAACCCTAACGCGTACCCTAACCCTAACCCAAACCCTAACCCTAACACGTACGCTAATCCTAACCCGTAGCCTAAACCAATCCCTAACCCTAAAACTAACCCTAACCCTAACCCTAACCCTAACCCATACCCTACGCCGTACCCTCACCCGTACCCTAACCCGTACCCTAAGCCGTACCCTAACCCTAACCCTAACCCTAACCCATACGCTACGCCGTACCCTCACCGGTACCCTAACCCGTATCCTAAGCTGTACCCTAACCCTAACCCTAACCCTAACCTATACCCTACGCCGTACCCTCACCCATACCCTAACCCGTACCCTAAGCCGTACCCTAACCCTAACCCTAACCCTAACCCATACGCTACGCCGTACCCTCACCCGTACCCTAACCCGTATCCTAAGCCGTACCCTAACCCTAACCCTAACCCTAACCTATACCCTACGCCATACCCTCACCCGTACCCTAACCCGTACCCTAAGCCGTACCCTAACCCTAACCCTAACCCTAACCCTAACCCTAACCCATACCCTACGCCGTACCCTAAACCGTACCCTAACCCGTATCCTAAGCCGTACCCTAACCCTAACCAATACACTACGCAGTACCCTCACCCGTACCCTCACCCGTACCCTAAGCCGTACCCTAACCCTAACCCTAACCCTAACCCTAACCCTAACCCCTACCCTACACCGTACCCTCACCCGTCCCCTATCCCATACCCTAAGCCGTACCCTAACCCTAACACTAACCCTAACCCTAACCCTAACCCTAAACTACCCTTGACTGCTTTTGCCTCCATTAGATTTCCTAAGCACTAGTGTTTTAAGGAACAGGTTAAAAATAAAATCCTAATGTGATTTTTTTATAATGTGTTTATTCTTTATCTTATCCTAGTGACTAAAATCTTCTCCATGGCTGGACCCCAAATAATATTCCTTTACGTGCTAAGTGGTATCTAGAGAGTGGGATAGGTTTAATAAATACCCTAATCCTAACGTGTACCCTAACCCTAACCCTAACACGTACGCTAATCCTAACCCGTACCCTAAACCAATCCCTAACCCTAAAACTAACACTAACCCTAACCCTAACCCTAACCCACACCCTACGCCGTACCCTCACCCGTACCCTAACCCGTACCCTAAGCCGTACCCTAACCCTAACCCTAACCCTAACCCATACGCTACGCCGTACACTCACCCGTACCCTAACCCGTATCCTAAGCCGTACCCTAACCCTAACCCTAACCGTAACCTATACCCTACGCCGTACCCTCACCCGTACCCTAACCCGTACCCTAAGCCGTACCCTAACCCTAACCCTAACCCTAACCCATACGCTACGCCGTACCCTCACCCGTACCATAACCCGTATCCTAAGCCGTACCCTAACCCTAACCCTAACCCTAACCCATACCCTACGCCGTACCCTAACCCGTATCCTAACCCGTACCCTAAGCCGTTCCCTAACCCTAACCTTAACCTTAACCCATACGCTACGCCATACCCTCACCCGTACCCTAACCCGTACCCTAAGCCGTACCCTAACCCTAACCCTAACCCTAACCCTAACCCTAACCCATACCCTACGCCGTACCCTAACCCGTACCCTAACCCGTATCCTAAGCCGTACCCTAACCCTAACCAATACCCTACGCAGTACCCTCACCCGTACCCTCACCCGTACCCTAAGCCGTACCCTAACCCTAACCCTAACCCTAACCCTAACCCTAACCCCTACCCTACGCCGTACCCTCACCCGTCCCCTATCCCATACCCTAAGCCGTACCCTAACCCTAACACTAACCCTAACCCTAACCCTAACCCTAAACTACCCTTGACTGCTTTTGCCTCCATTAGATTTCCTAAGCACTAGTGTTTTAAGGAACAGGTTAAAAAGAAAATCCTAATGTGATTTTTTTATAATGTGTTTATTCTTTATCTTATCCTAGTGACTAAAATCTTCTCCATGGCTGGACCCCAAATAATATTCCTTTACGTGCTAAGTGGTATCTAGAGAGTGGGATAGGTTTAATAAATACCCTAATCCTAACGTGTACCCTAACCCTAACCCATACCCTAACCCTAACGCGTACCCTAACCCTAACCCAAACCCTAACCCTAACACGTACGCTAATCCTAACCCGTACCCTAAACCAATCCCTAACCCTAAAACTAACCCTAACCCTAACCCTAACCCTAACCCATACCCTACGCCGTACCCTCACCCGTACCCTAACCCGTACCCTAAGCCGTACCCTAACCCTAACCCTAACCCTAACCCATACGCTACGCCGTACCCTCACCCGTACCCTAACCCGTATCCTAAGCCGTACCCTAACCCTAACCCTAACCCTAACCTATACCCTACGCCGTACCCTCACCCATACCCTAACCCGTACCCTAAGCCGTACCCTAACCCTAACCCTAACCCTAACCCATACGCTACGCCGTACCCTCACCCGTACCCTAACCCGTATCCTAAGCCGTACCCTAACCCTAACCCTAACCCTAACCTATACCCTACGCCATACCCTCACCCGTACCCTAACCCGTACCCTAAGCCGTACCCTAACCCTAACCCTAACCCTAACCCTAACCCTAACCCATACCCTACGCCGTACCCTAACCCGTACCCTAACCCGTATCCTAAGCCGTACCCTAACCCTAACCAATACACTACGCAGTACCCTCACCCGTACCCTCACCCGTACCCTAAGCCGTACCCTAACCCTAACCCTAACCCTAACCCTAACCCTAAACCCTACCCTACACCGTACCCTCACCCGTCCCCTATCCCATACCCTAAGCCGTACCCTAACCCTAACACTAACCCTAACCCTAACCCTAACCCTAAACTACCCTTGACTGCTTTTGCCTCCATTAGATTTCCTAAGCACTAGTGTTTTAAGGAACAGGTTAAAAAGAAAATCCTAATGTGATTTTTTTATAATGTGTTTATTCTTTATCTTATCCTAGTGACTAAAATCTTCTCCATGGCTGGACCCCAAATAATATTCCTTTACGTGCTAAGTGGTATCTAGAGAGTGGGATAGGTTTAATAAATACCCTAATCCTAACGTGTACCCTAACCCTAACCCAAACCCTAACCCTAACACGTACGCTAATCCTAACCCGTACCCTAAACCAATCCCTAACCCTAAAACTAACCCTAACCCTAACCCTAACCCGAACCCACATCCTACGCCATACCCTCACCCGTACCCTAACCCGTACCCTAAGCCATACCCTAACCCTAACCCTAACCCTAACCCATACGCTACGCCGTACACTCACCCGTACCCTAACCCGTATCCTAAGCCGTACCCTAACCCTAACCCTAACCGTAACCTATACCCTACGCCGTACCCTCACCCGTACCCTAACCCGTACCCTAAGCCGTACCCTAAACCTAACCCTAACCCATACGCTACGCCCTACCCTCACCCGTACCCTAACCCGTATCCTAAGCCGTACCCTAACCCTAACCCTAACCCTAACCCATACCCTACGCCGTACCCTAACCCGTACCCTAAGCCGTACCCTAAGCCGTACCCTAACCCTAACCCTAACCCTAACCCATACGCTACGCCGTACCCTCACCCGTACCCTAACCCGTATCCTAAGCCGTACCCTAACTCTAACCCTAACCCTAACCTATACCCTACGCCGTACCCTCACCCGTACCCTAACCCGTACCCTAAGCCGTACCCTAACCCTAACCCTAACCCTAACCCATACGCTACGCCGTACCCTCACCCGTACCCTAACCCGTATCCTAAGCCGTACCCTAACCCTAACCCTAACCCTAACCTATACCCTACGCCATACCCTCACCCGTACCCTAACCCGTACCCTAAGCCGTACCCTAACCCTAACCCTAACCCTAACACTAACCCTAACCCATACCCTACGCCGTACCCTAACCCGTACCCTAACCCGTACCCTAAGCCGTACCCTAACCCTAACCCTAACCCTAACCCATACGCTACGCCGTACCCTCACCCGTACCCTAACCCGTATCCTAAGCCGTACCCTAACCCTAACCCTAACCCTAACCTATACCCTACGCCGTACCCTCACCCGTACCCTAACCCGTACCCTAAGCCGTACCCTAACCCTAACCCTAACCCTAACCCATACGCTACGCCGTACCCTCACCCGTACCCTAACCCGTATCCTAAGCCGTACCCTAACCCTAACCCTAACCCTAACCTATACCCTACGCCATACCCTCACCCGTACCCTAACCCGTACCCTAAGCCGTACCCTAACCCTAACCCTAACCCTAACCCATACCCTACGCCTTACCCTTACCCGTACCCTAACCCGTATCCTAAGCCGTACCCTAACCCTAACCAATACCCTACGCAGTACCCTCACCCGTACCCTCACCCGTACCCTAAGCCGTACCCTAACCCTAACCCTAACCCTAACCCTAACCCTAACCCCTACCCTACGCCGTACCCTCACCCGTCCCCTATCCCATACCCTAAGCCGTACCCTAACCCTAACACTAACCCTAACCCTAACCCTAACCCTAAACTACCCTTGACTGCTTTTGCCTCCATTAGATTTCCTAAGCACTAGTGTTTTAAGGAACAGGTTAAAAAGAAAATCCTAATGTGATTTTTTATAATGAGTTTATTCTTTATCTTATCCTAGTAACTAAAATCTTCTCCATGGCTGGACCCCAAATAATATTCCTTTACGTGCTAAGTGGTATCTAGAGAGTGGGATAGGTTTAATAAATACCCTAATCCTAACGTGTACCCTAACCCTAACCCATACCCTAACCCTAACGCGTACCCTAACCCTAACCCAAACCCTAACCCTAACACGTACGCTAATCCTAACCCGTAGCCTAAACCAATCCCTAACCCTAAAACTAACCCTAACCCTAACCCTAACCCTAACCCATACCCTACGCCGTACCCTCACCCGTACCCTAACCCGTACCCTAAGCCGTACCCTAACCCTAACCCTAACCCTAACCCATACGCTACGCCGTACCCTCACCGGTACCCTAACCCGTATCCTAAGCTGTACCCTAACCCTAACCCTAACCCTAACCTATACCCTACGCCGTACCCTCACCCATACCCTAACCCGTACCCTAAGCCGTACCCTAACCCTAACCCTAACCCTAACCCATACGCTACGCCGTACCCTCACCCGTACCCTAACCCGTATCCTAAGCCGTACCCTAACCCTAACCCTAACCCTAACCTATACCCTACGCCATACCCTCACCCGTACCCTAACCCGTACCCTAAGCCGTACCCTAACCCTAACCCTAACCCTAACCCTAACCCTAACCCATACCCTACGCCGTACCCTAACCCGTACCCTAACCCGTATCCTAAGCCGTACCCTAACCCTAACCAATACACTACGCAGTACCCTCACCCGTACCCTCACCCGTACCCTAAGCCGTACCCTAACCCTAACCCTAACCCTAACCCTAACCCTAACCCCTACCCTACACCGTACCCTCACCCGTCCCCTATCCCATACCCTAAGCCGTACCCTAACCCTAACACTAACCCTAACCCTAACCCTAACCCTAAACTACCCTTGACTGCTTTTGCCTCCATTAGATTTCCTAAGCACTAGTGTTTTAAGGAACAGGTTAAAAATAAAATCCTAATGTGATTTTTTTATAATGTGTTTATTCTTTATCTTATCCTAGTGACTAAAATCTTCTCCATGGCTGGACCCCAAATAATATTCCTTTACGTGCTAAGTGGTATCTAGAGAGTGGGATAGGTTTAATAAATACCCTAATCCTAACGTGTACCCTAACCCTAACCCTAACACGTACGCTAATCCTAACCCGTACCCTAAACCAATCCCTAACCCTAAAACTAACCCTAACCCTAACCCTAACCCTAACCCACACCCTACGCCGTACCCTCACCCGTACCCTAACCCGTACCCTAAGCCGTACCCTAACCCTAACCCTAACCCTAACCCATACGCTACGCCGTACACTCACCCGTACCCTAACCCGTATCCTAAGCCGTACCCTAACCCTAACCCTAACCGTAACCTATACCCTACGCCGTACCCTCACCCGTACCCTAACCCGTACCCTAAGCCGTACCCTAACCCTAACCCTAACCCTAACCCATACGCTACACCGTACCCTCACCCGTACCATAACCCGTATCCTAAGCCGTACCCTAACCCTAACCCTAACCCTAACCCATACCCTACGCCGTACCCTAACCCGTATCCTAACCCGTACCCTAAGCCGTACCCTAACCCTAACCTTAACCTTAACCCATACGCTACGCCATACCCTCACCCGTACCCTAACCCGTACCCTAAGCCGTACCCTAACCCTAACCCTAACCCTAACCCTAACCCATACCCTACGCCGTACCCTAACCCGTACCCTAACCCGTATCCTAAGCCGTACCCTAACCCTAACCAATACCCTACGCAGTACCCTCACCCGTACCCTCACCCGTACCCTAAGCCGTACCCTAACCCTAACCCTAACCCTAACCCTAACCCTAACCCCTACCCTACGCCGTACCCTCACCCGTCCCCTATCCCATACCCTAAGCCGTACCCTAACCCTAACACTAACCCTAACCCTAACCCTAACCCTAAACTACCCTTGACTGCTTTTGCCTCCATTAGATTTCCTAAGCACTAGTGTTTTAAGGAACAGGTTAAAAAGAAAATCCTAATGTGATTTTTTTATAATGTGTTTATTCTTTATCTTATCCTAGTGACTAAAATCTTCTCCATGGCTGGACCCCAAATAATATTCCTTTACGTGCTAAGTGGTATCTAGAGAGTGGGATAGGTTTAATAAATACCCTAATCCTAACGTGTACCCTAACCCTAACCCATACCCTAACCCTAACGCGTACCCTAACCCTAACCCAAACCCTAACCCTAACACGTACGCTAATCCTAACCCGTACCCTAAACCAATCCCTAACCCTAAAACTAACCCTAACCCTAACCCTAACCCTAACCCATACCCTACGCCGTACCCTCACCCGTACCCTAACCCGTACCCTAAGCCGTACCCTAACCCTAACCCTAACCCTAACCCATACGCTACGCCGTACCCTCACCCGTACCCTAACCCGTATCCTAAGCCGTACCCTAACCCTAACCCTAACCCTAACCTATACCCTACGCCGTACCCTCACCCATACCCTAACCCGTACCCTAAGCCGTACCCTAACCCTAACCCTAACCCTAACCCATACGCTACGCCGTACCCTCACCCGTACCCTAACCCGTATCCTAAGCCGTACCCTAACCCTAACCCTAACCCTAACCTATACCCTACGCCATACCCTCACCCGTACCCTAACCCGTACCCTAAGCCGTACCCTAACCCTAACCCTAACCCTAACCCTAACCCTAACCCATACCCTACGCCGTACCCTAACCCGTACCCTAACCCGTATCCTAAGCCGTACCCTAACCCTAACCAATACACTACGCAGTACCCTCACCCGTACCCTCACCCGTACCCTAAGCCGTACCCTAACCCTAACCCTAACCCTAACCCTAACCCTAAACCCTACCCTACACCGTACCCTCACCCGTCCCCTATCCCATACCCTAAGCCGTACCCTAACCCTAACACTAACCCTAACCCTAACCCTAACCCTAAACTACCCTTGACTGCTTTTGCCTCCATTAGATTTCCTAAGCACTAGTGTTTTAAGGAACAGGTTAAAAAGAAAATCCTAATGTGATTTTTTTATAATGTGTTTATTCTTTATCTTATCCTAGTGACTAAAATCTTCTCCATGGCTGGACCCCAAATAATATTCCTTTACGTGCTAAGTGGTATCTAGAGAGTGGGATAGGTTTAATAAATACCCTAATCCTAACGTGTACCCTAACCCTAACCCAAACCCTAACCCTAACACGTACGCTAATCCTAACCCGTACCCTAAACCAATCCCTAACCCTAAAACTAACCCTAACCCTAACCCTAACCCTAACCCACACCCTACGCCATACCCTCACCCGTACCCTAACCCGTACCCTAAGCCATACCCTAACCCTAACCCTAACCCTAACCCATACGCTACGCCGTACACTCACCCGTACCCTAACCCGTATCCTAAGCCGTACCCTAACCCTAACCCTAACCGTAACCTATACCCTACGCCGTACCCTCACCCGTACCCTAACCCGTACCCTAAGCCGTACCCTAACCCTAAACCTAACCCATACGCTACGCCCTACCCTCACCCGTACCCTAACCCGTATCCTAAGCCGTACCCTAACCCTAACCCTAACCCTAACCCATACCCTATGCCGTACCCTAACCCGTACCCTAAGCCGTACCCTAAGCCGTACCCTAACCCTAACCCTAACCCTAACCCATACGCTACGCCGTACCCTCACCCGTACCCTAACCCGTATCCTAAGCCGTACCCTAACTCTAACCCTAACCCTAACCTATACCCTACGCCGTACCCTCACCCGTACCCTAACCCGTACCCTAAGCCGTACCCTAACCCTAACCCTAACCCTAACCCATACGCTACGCCGTACCCTCACCCGTACCCTAACCCGTATCCTAAGCCGTACCCTAACCCTAACCCTAACCCTAACCTATACCCTACGCCATACCCTCACCCGTACCCTAACCCGTACCCTAAGCCGTACCCTAACCCTAACCCTAACCCTAACACTAACCCTAACCCATACCCTACGCCGTACCCTAACCCGTACCCTAACCCGTACCCTAAGCCGTACCCTAACCCTAACCCTAACCCTAACCCATACGCTACGCCGTACCCTCACCCGTACCCTAACCCGTATCCTAAGCCGTACCCTAACCCTAACCCTAACCCTAACCTATACCCTACGCCGTACCCTCACCCGTACCCTAACCCGTACCCTAAGCCGTACCCTAACCCTAACCCTAACCCTAACCCATACGCTACGCCGTACCCTCACCCGTACCCTAACCCGTATCCTAAGCCGTACCCTAACCCTAACCCTAACCCTAACCTATACCCTACGCCATACCCTCACCCGTACCCTAACCCGTACCCTAAGCCGTACCCTAACCCTAACCCTAACCCTAACCCATAACCTACGCCTTACCCTTACCCGTACCCTAACCCGTATCCTAAGCCGTACCCTAACCCTAACCAATACCCTACGCAGTACCCTCACCCGTACCCTCACCCGTACCCTAAGCCGTACCCTAACCCTAACCCTAACCCTAACCCTAACCCTAACCCCTACCCTACGCCGTACCCTCACCCGTCCCCTATCCCATACCCTAAGCCGTACCCTAACCCTAACACTAACCCTAACCCTAACCCTAACCCTAAACTACCCTTGACTGCTTTTGCCTCCATTAGATTTCCTAAGCACTAGTGTTTTAAGGAACAGGTTAAAAAGAAAATCCTAATGTGATTTTTTTATAATGTGTTTATTCTTTATCTTATCCTAGTGACTAAAATCTTCTCCATGGCTGGACCCCAAATAATATTCCTTTACGTGCTAAGTGGTATCTAGAGAGTGGGATAGGTTTAATAAATACCATAATCCTAACGTGTACCCTAACCCTAACCCAAACCCTAACCGTAACACGTACGCTAATCCTAACCCGTACCCTAAACCAATCCCTAACCCTAAAACTAACCCTAACCCTAACCCTAACCCTAACCCACACCCTACGCCGTACCCTCACCCGTACCCTAACCCGTACCCTAAGCCGTACCCTAACCCTAACCCTAACCCTAACCCTAACCCTAACCCCTACCCTACACCGTACCCTCACCCGTCCCCTATCCCATACCCTAAGCCGTACCCTAACCCTAACACTAACCCTAACCCTAACCCTAACCCTAAACTACCCTTGACTGCTTTTGCCTCCATTAGATTTCCTAAGCACTAGTGTTTTAAGGAACAGGTTAAAAAGAAAATCCTAATGTGATTTTTTTATAATGTGTTTATTCTTTATCTTATCCTAGTGACTAAAATCTTCTCCATGGCTGGACCCCAAATAATATTCCTTTACGTGCTAAGTGGTATCTAGAGAGTGGGATAGGTTTAATAAATACCCTAATCCTAACGTGTACCCTAACCCTAACCCATACCCTAACCCTAACGCGTACCCTAACCCTAACCCAAACCCTAACCCTAACACGTACGCTAATCCTAACCCGTACCATAAACCAATCCCTAACCCTAAAACTAACCCTAACCCTAACCCTAACCCTAACCCATACCCTACGCCGTACCCTCACCCGTACCCTAACCCGTACCCTAAGACGTACCCTAACCCTAACCCTAACCCTAACCCGTACGCTACGCCGTACCCTCACCCGTACCCTAACCCGTATCCTAAGCCGTACCCTAACCCTAACCCTAACCCTAACCTATACCCTACGCCGTACCCTCACCCGTAACCTAACCCGTACCCTAAGCCGTACCCTAACCCTAACCCTAACCCTAACCCATACGCTACGCCGTACCCTCACCCGTACCCTAACCCGTATCCTAAGCCGTACCCTAACCCTAACCCTAACCCTAACCTATACCCTACGCCATACCCTCACCCGTACCCTAACCCGTACCCTAAGCCGTTCCCTAACCCTAACCCTAACCCTAACCCTAACCCTAACCCTAACCCATACCCTACGCCGTACCCTAACCCGTACCCTAACCCGTATCCTAAGCCGTACCCTAACCCTAACCAATACCCTACGCAGTACCCTCACCCGTACCCTAAGCCGTACCCTAACCCTAACCCTAACCCTAACCCTAACCCCTACCCTACGCCGTACCCTCACCCGTCCCCTATCCCATACCCTAAGCCGTACCCTAACCCTAACACTAACCCTAACCCTAACCCTAACCCTAAACTACCCTTGACTGCTTTTGCCTCCATTAGATTTCCTAAGCACTAGTGTTTTAAGGAACAGGTTAAAAAGAAAATCCTAATGTGATTTTTTTATAATGTGTTTATTCTTTATCTTATCCTAGTGACTAAAATCTTCTCCATGGCTGGACCCCAAATAATATTCCTTTACGTGCTAAGTGGTATCTAGAGAGTGGGATAGGTTTAATAAATACCCTAATCCTAACGTGTACCCTAACCCTAACCCATACCCTAACCCTAACACGTACCCTAACCCTAACCCAAACCCTAACCCTAACACGTACGCTAATCCTAACCCGTACCCTAAACCAATCCCTAACCCTAAAACTAACCCTAACCCTAACCCTAACCCTAACCCATACCCTACGCCGTACCCTCACCCGTACCCTAACCCGTACCCTAAGCCGTACCCTAACCCTAACCCTAACCCTAACCCATACGCTACGCCGTACCCTCACCCGTACCCTAACCCGTATCCTAAGCCGTACCCTAACCCTAACCCTAACCCTAACCTATACCCTACGCCGTACCCTCACCCGTACCCTAACCCGTACCCTAAGCCGTACCCTAACCCTAACCCTAACCCTAACCCATACGCTACGCCGTACCCTCACCCGTACCCTAACCCGTATCCTAAGCCGTACCCTAACCCTAACCCTAACCCTAACCTATACCCTACGCCATACCCTCACCCGTACCCTCACCCGTACCCTAACCCGTACCCTAACCCTAACCCTAACCCTAACCCTAACCCTAACCCTAACCCATACCCTACGCCGTACCCTAACCCGTACCCTAACCCGTATCCTAAGCCGTACCCTAACCCTAACCAATACCCTACGCAGTACCCTCACCCGTACCCTCACCCGTACCCTAAGCCGTACCCTAACCCTAACCCTAACCCTAACCCTAACCCTAACCCCTACCCTACGCCGTACCCTCACCCGTCCCCTATCCCATACCCTAAGCCGTACCCTAACCCTAACACTAACCCTAACCCATACGCTACGCCGTACCCTCACCCGTACCCTAACCCGTATCCTAAGCCGTACCCTAACCCTAACCCTAACCCTAACCTATACCCTACGCCATACCCTCACCCGTACCCTAAACCGTACCCTAAGCCATACCCTAACCCTAACCCTAACCCTAACCCTAACCCTAACCCTAAACCATACCCTACGCCGTACCCTAACCCGTACCCTAACCCGTATCCTAAGCCGTACCCTAACCCTAACCAATACCCTACGCAGTACCCTCACCCGTACCCTAAGCCGTACCCTAACCCTAACCCTAACCCTAACCCTAACCCCTACCCTACGCCGTACCCTCACCCGTCCCCTATCCCATACCCTAAGCCGTACCCTAACCCTAACACTAACCCTAACCCTAACCCTAACCCTAAACTACCCTTGACTGCTTTTGCCTCCATTAGATTTCCTAAGCACTAGTGTTTTAAGGAACAGGTTAAAAAGAAAATCCTAATGTGATTTTTTTATAATGTGTTTATTCTTTATCTTATCCTAGTGACTAAAATCTTCTCCATGGCTGGACCCCAAATAATATTCCTTTACGTGCTAAGTGGTATCTAGAGAGTGGGATAGGTTTAATAAATACCCTAATCCTAACGTGTACCCTAACCCTAACCCATACCCTAACCCTAACGCGTACCCTAACCCTAACCCAAACCCTAACCCTAACACGTACGCTAATCCTAACCCGTACCCTAAACCAATCCCTAACCCTAAAACTAACCCTAACCCTAACCCTAACCCTAACCCATACCCTACGCCGTACCCTCACCCGTACCCTAACCCGTACCCTAAGCCGTACCCTAACCCTAACCCTAACCCTAACCCATACGCTACGCCGTACCCTCACCCGTACCCTAACCCGTATCCTAAGCCGTACCCTAACCCTAACCCTAACCCTAACCTATACCCTACGCCGTACCCTCACCCATACCCTAACCCGTACCCTAAGCCGTACCCTAACCCTAACCCTAACCCTAACCCATACGCTACGCCGTAACCTCACCCGTACCCTAACCCGTATCCTAAGCCGTACCCTAACCCTAACCCTAACCCTAACCTATACCCTACGCCATACCCTCACCCGTACCCTAACCCGTACCCTAAGCCGTACCCTAACCCTAACCCTAACCCTAACCCTAACCCTAACCCATACCCTACGCCGTACCCTAACCCGTACCCTAACCCGTATCCTAAGCCGTACCCTAACCCTAACCAATACCCTACGCAGTACCCTCACCCGTACCCTCACCCGTACCCTAAGCCGTACCCTAACCCTAACCCTAACCCTAACCCTAACCCTAACCCCTACCCTACACCGTACCCTCACCCGTCCCCTATCCCATACCCTAAGCCGTACCCTAACCCTAACACTAACCCTAACCCTAACCCTAACCCTAAACTACCCTTGACTGCTTTTGCCTCCATTAGATTTCCTAAGCACTAGTGTTTTAAGGAACAGGTTAAAAAGAAAATCCTAATGTGATTTTTTTATAATGTGTTTATTCTTTATCTTATCCTAGTGACTAAAATCTTCTCCATGGCTGGACCCCAAATAATATTCCTTTACGTGCTAAGTGGTATCTAGAGAGTGGGATAGGTTTAATAAATACCCTAATCCTAACGTGTACCCTAACCCTAACCCATACCCTAACCCTAACGCGTACCCTAACCCTAACCCAAACCCTAACCCTAACACGTACGCTAATCCTAACCCGTACCCTAAACCAATCCCTAACCCTAAAACTAACCCTAACCCTAACCCTAACCCTAACCCATACCCTACGCCGTACCCTCACCCGTACCCTAACCCGTACCCTAAGCCGTACCCTAACCCTAACCCTAACCCTAACCCATACGCTACGCCGTACCCTCACCCGTACCCTAACCCGTATCCTAAGCCGTACCCTAACCCTAACCCTAACCCTAACCTATACCCTACGCCGTACCCTCACCCATACCCTAACCCGTACCCTAAGCCGTACCCTAACCCTAACCCTAACCCATACGCTACGCCGTACCCTCACCCGTACCCTAACCCGTATCCTAAGCCGTACCCTAACCCTAACCCTAACCCTAACCTATACCCTACGCCATACCCTCACCCGTACCCTAACCCGTACCCTAAGCCGTACCCTAACCCTAACCCTAACCCTAACCCTAACCCATACCCTACGCCGTACCCTAACCCGTACCCTAACCCGTATCCTAAGCCGTACCCTAACCCTAACCAATACACTACGCAGTACCCTCACACGTACCCTCACCCGTACCCTAAGCCGTACCCTAACCCTAACCCTAACCCTAACCCTAACCCTAACCCATACCCTACGCCGTACCCTAACCCGTACCCTAACCCGTATCCTAAGCCGTACCCTAACCCTAACCCTAACCCTAACCTATACCCTACGCCATACCCTCACCCGTACCCTAACCCGTACCCTAAGCCGTACCCTAACCCTAACCCTAACCCTAACCCTAACCCTAACCCATACCCTACGCCGTACCCTAACCCGTACCCTAACCCGTATCCTAAGCCGTACCCTAACCCTAACCAATACACTACGCAGTACCCTCACCCGTACCCTCACCCGTACCCTAAGCCGTACCCTAACCCTAACCCTAACCCTAACCCTAACCCTAACCCCTACCCTACACCGTACCCTCACCCGTCCCCTATCCCATACCCTAAGCCGTACCCTAACCCTAACACTAACCCTAACCCTAACCCTAACCCTAAACTACCCTTGACTGCTTTTGCCTCCATTAGATTTCCTAAGCACTAGTGTTTTAAGGAACAGGTTAAAAAGAAAATCCTAATGTGATTTTTTTATAATGTGTTTATTCTTTATCTTATCCTAGTGACTAAAATCTTCTCCATGGCTGGACCCCAAATAATATTCCTTTACGTGCTAAGAGTATCTAGAGAGTGGGATAGGTTTAATAAATACCCTAATCCTAACGTGTACCCTAACCCTAACCCATACCCTAACCCTAACGCGTACCCTAACCCTAACCCAAACCCTAACCCTAACACGTACGCTAATCCTAACCCGTACCCTAAACCAATCCCTAACCCTAAAACTAACCCTAACCCTAACCCTAACCCTAACCCATACCCTACGCCGTACCCTCACCCGTACCCTAACCCGTACCCTAAGCCGTACCCTAACCCTAACCCTAACCCATACGCTACGCCGTACCCTCACCCGTACCCTAACCCGTATCCTAAGCCGTACCCTAACCCTAACCCTAACCCTAACCTATACCCTATGCCGTACCCTCACCCGTACCCTAACCCGTACCCTAAGCCGTACCCTAACCCTAACCCTAACCCTAACCCATACGCTACGCCGTACCCTCACCCGTACCCTAACCCGTATCCTAAGCCGTACCCTAACCCTAACCCTAACCCTAACCTATACCCTACGCCATACCCTCACCCGTACCCTAAACCGTACCCTAAGCCATACCCTAACCCTAACCCTAACCCTAACCCTAACCCTAACCCTAAACCATACCCTACGCCGTACCCTAACCCGTACCCTAACCCGTATCCTAAGCCGTACCCTAACCCTAACCAATACCCTACGCAGTACCCTCACCCGTACCCTAAGCCGTACCCTAACCCTAACCCTAACCCTAACCCTAACCCCTACCCTACGCCGTACCCTCACCCGTCCCCTATCCCATACCCTAAGCCGTACCCTAACCCTAACACTAACCCTAACCCTAACCCTAACCCTAAACTACCCTTGACTGCTTTTGCCTCCATTAGATTTCCTAAGCACTAGTGTTTTAAGGAACAGGTTAAAAAGAAAATCCTAATGTGATTTTTTTATAATGTGTTTATTCTTTATCTTATCCTAGTGACTAAAATCTTCTCCATGGCTGGACCCCAAATAATATTCCTTTACGTGCTAAGTGGTATCTAGAGAGTGGGATAGGTTTAATAAATACCCTAATCCTAACGTGTACCCTAACCCTAACCCATACCCTAACCCTAACGCGTACCCTAACCCTAACCCAAACCCTAACCCTAACACGTACGCTAATCCTAAACCGTACCCTAAACCAATCCCTAACCCTAAAACTAACCCTAACCCTAACCCTAACCCTAACCCATACCCTACGCCGTACCCTCACCCGTACCCTAACCCGTACCCTAAGCCGTACCCTAACCCTAACCCTAACCCTAACCCATACGCTACGCCGTACCCTCACCCGTACCCTAACCCGTATCCTAAGCCGTACCCTAACCCTAACCCTAACCCTAACCTATACCCTACGCCGTACCCTCACCCGTACCCTAGCCCGTACCCTAAGCCGTACCCTAACCCTAACCCTAACCCTAACCCATACGCTACGCCGTACCCTCACCCGTACCCTAACCCGTATCCTAAGCCGTACCCTAACCCTAACCCTAACCCTAACCTATACCCTACGCCATACCCTCACCCGTACCCTAACCCGTACCCTAAGCCGTACCCTAACCCTAACCCTAACCCTAACCCTAACCCTAACCCTAACCCATACCCTACGCCGTACCCTAACCCGTACCCTAACCCGTATCCTAAGCCGTACCCTAACCCTAACCAATACCCTACGCAGTACCCTCACCCGTACCCTCACCTGTACCCTAAGCCGTACCCTAACCCTAACCCTAACCCTAACCCTAACCCTAACCCCTACCCTACGCCGTACCCTCACCCGTCCCCTATCCCATACCCTAAGCCGTACCCTAACCCTAACACTAACCCTAACCCTAACCCTAACCCTAAACTACCCTTGACTGCTTTTGCCTCCATTAGATTTCCTAAGCACTAGTGTTTTAAGGAACAGGTTAAAAAGAAAATCCTAATGTGATTTTTTTATAATGTGTTTATTCTTTATCTTATCCTAGTGACTAAAATCTTCTCCATGGCTGGACCCCAAATAATATTCCTTTACGTGCTAAGTGGTATCTAGAGAGTGGGATAGGTTTAATAAATACCCTAATCCTAACGTGTACCCTAACCCTAACCCATACCCTAACCCTAACGCGTACCCTAACCCTAACCCAAACCCTAACCCTAACACGTACGCTAATGCTAACCCGTACCCTAAACCAATCCCTAACCCTAAAACTAACCCTAACCCTAACCCTAACCCTAACCCATACCCTACGCCGTACCCTCACCCGTACCCTAACCCGTACCCTAAGCCGTACCCTAACCCTAACCCTAACCCTAAACCATACGCTACGCCGTACCCTCACCCGTACCCTAACCCGTATCCTAAGCCGTACCCTAACCCTAACCCTAACCCTAACCTATACCCTACGCCATACCCTCACCCGTACCCTAACCCGTACCCTAAGCCGTACCCTAACCCTAACCCTAACCCTAACCCTAACCCTAACCCATACCCTACGCCGTACCCTAACCCGTACCCTAACCCGTATCCTAAGCCATACCCTAACCCTAACCAATACCCTACGCAGTACCCTCACCCGTACCCTCACCCGTACCCTCACCCGTACCCTAACCCTAACCCTAACCCTAACCCTAACGCTAACCCCTACCCTATGCCGTACCCTCACCCGTCCCCTATCCCATACCCTAAGCGTACCCTAACCCTAACACTAACCCTAACCCTAACCCTAACCCTAAACTACCCTTGACTGCTTTTGCCTCCATTAGATTTCCTAAGCACTAGTGTTTTAAGGAACAGGTTAAAAAGAAAATCCTAATGTGATTTTTTTATAATGTGTTTATTCTTTATCTTATCCTAGTGACTAAAATCTTCTCCATGGCTGGACCCCAAATAATATTCCTTTACGTGCTAAGTGGTATCTAGAGAGTGGGATAGGTTTAATAAATACCCTAATCCTAACGTGTACCCTAACCCTAAACCATACCCTAACCCTAACGCGTACCCTAACCCTAACCCAAACCCTAACCCTAACACGTACGCTAATCCTAACCCGTACCCTAAACCAATCCCTAACCCTAAAACTAACCCTAACCCTAACCCTAACCCTAACCCATACCCTACGCCGTACCCTCACCCGTACCCTAACCCGTACCCTAAGCCGTACCCTAACCCTAACCCTAACCCTAACCCATACGCTACGCCGTACCCTCACCCGTACCCTAACCCGTATCCTAAGCCGTACCCTAACCCTAACCCTAACCCTAACCTATACCCTACGCCGTACCCTCACCCGTACCCTAACCCGTACCCTAAGCCGTACCCTAACCCTAACCCTAACCCTAACCCATACGCTACGCCGTACCCTCACCCGTACCCTAACCCGTATCCTAAGCCGTACCCTAACCCTAACCCTAACTCTAACCTATACCCTACGCCATACCCTCACCCGTACCCTAACCCGTACCCTAAGCCGTACCCTAACCCTAACCCTAACCCTAACCCTAACCCTAACCCATATCCTACGCCGTACCCTAACCCGTACCCTAACCCGTATCCTAAGCCGTACCCTAACCCTAACCAATACCCTACGCAGTACCCTCACCCGTACCCTCACCCGTACCCTAAGCCCTACACTAACCCTAACCCTAACCCTAACCCTAACCCTAACCCCTACCCTACGCCGTACCCTCACCCGTCCCCTATCCCATACCCTAAGCCGTACCCTAACCCTAACACTAACCCTAACCCTAACCCTAACCCTAAACTACCCTTGACTGCTTTTGCCTCCATTAGATTTCCTAAGCACTAGTGTTTTAAGGAACAGGTTAAAAAGAAAATCCTAATGTGATTTTTTTATAATGTGTTTATTCTTTATCTTATCCTAGTGACTAAAATCTTCTCCATGGCTGGACCCCAAATAATATTCCTTTACGTGCTAAGTGGTATCTAGAGAGTGGGATAGGTTTAATAAATACCCTAATCCTAACGTGTACCCTAACCCTAACCCATACCCTAACCCTAACGCGTACCCTAACCCTAACCCAAACCCTAACCCTAACACGTACGCTAATCCTAACCCGTACCCTAAACCAATCCCTAACCCTAAAACTAACCCTAACCCTAACCCTAACCCTAACCCATACCCTACGCCGTACCCTCACCCGTACCCTAACCCGTACCCTAAGCCGTACCCTAACCCTAACCCTAACCCTAACCCATACGCTACGCCGTACCCTCACCCGTACCCTAACCCGTATCCTAAGCCGTACCCTAACCCTAACCCTAACCCTAACCTATACCCTACGCCGTACCCTCACCCATACCCTAACCCGTACCCTAAGCCGTACCCTAACCCTAACCCTAACCCATACGCTACGCCGTACCCTCACCCGTACCCTAACCCGTATCCTAAGCCGTACCCTAACCCTAACCCTAACCCTAACCTATACCCTACGCCATACCCTCACCCGTACCCTAACCCGTACCCTAAGCCGTACCCTAACCCTAACCCTAACCCTAACCCTAACCCATACCCTACGCCGTACCCTAACCCGTACCCTAACCCGTATCCTAAGCCGTACCCTAACCCTAACCAATACACTACGCAGTACCCTCACCCGTACCCTCACCCGTACCCTAAGCCGTACCCTAACCCTAACCCTAACCCTAACCCTAACCCTAACCCATACCCTACGCCGTACCCTAACCCGTACCCTAACCCGTATCCTAAGCCGTACCCTAACCCTAACCCTAACCCTAACCTATACCCTACGCCATACCCTCACCCGTACCCTAACCCGTACCCTAAGCCGTACCCTAACCCTAACCCTAACCCTAACCCTAACCCTAACCCATACCCTACGCCGTACCCTAACCCGTACCCTAACCCGTATCCTAAGCCGTACCCTAACCCTAACCAATACACTACGCAGTACCCTCACCCGTACCCTCACCCGTACCCTAAGCCGTACCCTAACCCTAACCCTAACCCTAACCCTAACCCTAACCCCTACCCTACACCGTACCCTCACCCGTCCCCTATCCCATACCCTAAGCCGTACCCTAACCCTAACACTAACCCTAACCCTAACCCTAACCCTAAACTACCCTTGACTGCTTTTGCCTCCATTAGATTTCCTAAGCACTAGTGTTTTAAGGAACAGGTTAAAAAGAAAATCCTAATGTGATTTTTTTATAATGTGTTTATTCTTTATCTTATCCTAGTGACTAAAATCTTCTCCATGGCTGGACCCCAAATAATATTCCTTTACGTGCTAAGAGTATCTAGAGAGTGGGATAGGTTTAATAAATACCCTAATCCTAACGTGTACCCTAACCCTAACCCATACCCTAACCCTAACGCGTACCCTAACCCTAACCCAAACCCTAACCCTAACACGTACGCTAATCCTAACCCGTACCCTAAACCAATCCCTAACCCTAAAACTAACCCTAACCCTAACCCTAACCCTAACCCATACCCTACGCCGTACCCTCACCCGTACCCTAACCCGTACCCTAAGCCGTACCCTAACCCTAACCCTAACCCATACGCTACGCCGTACCCTCACCCGTACCCTAACCCGTATCCTAAGCCGTACCCTAACCCTAACCCTAACCCTAACCTATACCCTATGCCGTACCCTCACCCGTACCCTAACCCGTACCCTAAGCCGTACCCTAACCCTAACCCTAACCCTAACCCATACGCTACGCCGTACCCTCACCCGTACCCTAACCCGTATCCTAAGCCGTACCCTAACCCTAACCCTAACCCTAACCTATACCCTACGCCATACCCTCACCCGTACCCTAAACCGTACCCTAAGCCATACCCTAACCCTAACCCTAACCCTAACCCTAACCCTAACCCTAAACCATACCCTACGCCGTACCCTAACCCGTACCCTAACCCGTATCCTAAGCCGTACCCTAACCCTAACCAATACCCTACGCAGTACCCTCACCCGTACCCTAAGCCGTACCCTAACCCTAACCCTAACCCTAACCCTAACCCCTACCCTACGCCGTACCCTCACCCGTCCCCTATCCCATACCCTAAGCCGTACCCTAACCCTAACACTAACCCTAACCCTAACCCTAACCCTAAACTACCCTTGACTGCTTTTGCCTCCATTAGATTTCCTAAGCACTAGTGTTTTAAGGAACAGGTTAAAAAGAAAATCCTAATGTGATTTTTTTATAATGTGTTTATTCTTTATCTTATCCTAGTGACTAAAATCTTCTCCATGGCTGGACCCCAAATAATATTCCTTTACGTGCTAAGTGGTATCTAGAGAGTGGGATAGGTTTAATAAATACCCTAATCCTAACGTGTACCCTAACCCTAACCCATACCCTAACCCTAACGCGTACCCTAACCCTAACCCAAACCCTAACCCTAACACGTACGCTAATCCTAACCCGTACCCTAAACCAATCCCTAACCCTAAAACTAACCCTAACCCTAACCCTAACCCTAACCCATACCCTACGCCGTACCCTCACCCGTACCCTAACCCGTACCCTAAGCCGTACCCTAACCCTAACCCTAACCCTAACCCATACGCTACGCCGTACCCTCACCCGTACCCTAACCCGTATCCTAAGCCGTACCCTAACCCTAACCCTAACCCTAACCTATACCCTACGCCGTACCCTCACCCGTACCCTAGCCCGTACCCTAAGCCGTACCCTAACCCTAACCCTAACCCTAACCCATACGCTACGCCGTACCCTCACCCGTACCCTAACCCGTATCCTAAGCCGTACCCTAACCCTAACCCTAACCCTAACCTATACCCTACGCCATACCCTCACCCGTACCCTAACCCGTACCCTAAGCCGTACCCTAACCCTAACCCTAACCCTAACCCTAACCCTAACCCTAACCCATACCCTACGCCGTACCCTAACCCGTACCCTAACCCGTATCCTAAGCCGTACCCTAACCCTAACCAATACCCTACGCAGTACCCTCACCCGTACCCTCACCTGTACCCTAAGCCGTACCCTAACCCTAACCCTAACCCTAACCCTAACCCTAACCCCTACCCTACGCCGTACCCTCACCCGTCCCCTATCCCATACCCTAAGCCGTACCCTAACCCTAACACTAACCCTAACCCTAACCCTAACCCTAAACTACCCTTGACTGCTTTTGCCTCCATTAGATTTCCTAAGCACTAGTGTTTTAAGGAACAGGTTAAAAAGAAAATCCTAATGTGATTTTTTTATAATGTGTTTATTCTTTATCTTATCCTAGTGACTAAAATCTTCTCCATGGCTGGACCCCAAATAATATTCCTTTACGTGCTAAGTGGTATCTAGAGAGTGGGATAGGTTTAATAAATACCCTAATCCTAACGTGTACCCTAACCCTAACCCATACCCTAACCCTAACGCGTACCCTAACCCTAACCCAAACCCTAACCCTAACACGTACGCTAATGCTAACCCGTACCCTAAACCAATCCCTAACCCTAAAACTAACCCTAACCCTAACCCTAACCCTAACCCATACCCTACGCCGTACCCTCACCCGTACCCTAACCCGTACCCTAAGCCGTACCCTAACCCTAACCCTAACCCTAACCCATACGCTACGCCGTACCCTCACCCGTACCCTAACCCGTATCCTAAGCCGTACCCTAACCCTAACCCTAACCCTAACCTATACCCTACGCCATACCCTCACCCGTACCCTAACCCGTACCCTAAGCCGTACCCTAACCCTAACCCTAACCCTAACCCTAACCCTAACCCATACCCTACGCCGTACCCTAACCCGTACCCTAACCCGTATCCTAAGCCATACCCTAACCCTAACCAATACCCTACGCAGTACCCTCACCCGTACCCTCACCCGTACCCTCACCCGTACCCTAACCCTAACCCTAACCCTAACCCTAACCCTAACCCCTACCCTACGCCGTACCCTCACCCGTCCCCTATCCCATACCCTAAGCGTACCCTAACCCTAACACTAACCCTAACCCTAACCCTAACCCTAAACTACCCTTGACTGCTTTTGCCTCCATTAGATTTCCTAAGCACTAGTGTTTTAAGGAACAGGTTAAAAAGAAAATCCTAATGTGATTTTTTTATAATGTGTTTATTCTTTATCTTATCCTAGTGACTAAAATCTTCTCCATGGCTGGACCCCAAATAATATTCCTTTACGTGCTAAGTGGTATCTAGAGAGTGGGATAGGTTTAATAAATACCCTAATCCTAACGTGTACCCTAACCCTAAACCATACCCTAACCCTAACGCGTACCCTAACCCTAACCCAAACCCTAACCCTAACACGTACGCTAATCCTAACCCGTACCCTAAACCAATCCCTAACCCTAAAACTAACCCTAACCCTAACCCTAACCCTAACCCATACCCTACGCCGTACCCTCACCCGTACCCTAACCCGTACCCTAAGCCGTACCCTAACCCTAACCCTAACCCTAACCCATACGCTACGCCGTACCCTCACCCGTACCCTAACCCGTATCCTAAGCCGTACCCTAACCCTAACCCTAACCCTAACCTATACCCTACGCCGTACCCTCACCCGTACCCTAACCCGTACCCTAAGCCGTACCCTAACCCTAACCCTAACCCTAACCCATACGCTACGCCGTACCCTCACCCGTACCCTAACCCGTATCCTAAGCCGTACCCTAACCCTAACCCTAACTCTAACCTATACCCTACGCCATACCCTCACCCGTACCCTAACCCGTACCCTAAGCCGTACCCTAACCCTAACCCTAACCCTAACCCATATCCTACGCCGTACCCTAACCCGTACCCTAACCCGTATCCTAAGCCGTACCCTAACCCTAACCAATACCCTACGCAGTACCCTCACCCGTACCCTCACCCGTACCCTAAGCCCTACACTAACCCTAACCCTAACCCTAACCCTAACCCTAACCCCTACCCTACGCCGTACCCTCACCCGTCCCCTATCCCATACCCTAAGCCGTACCCTAACCCTAACACTAACCCTAACCCTAACCCTAACCCTAAACTACCCTTGACTGCTTTTGCCTCCATTAGATTTCCTAAGCACTAGTGTTTTAAGGAACAGGTTAAAAAGAAAATCCTAATGTGATTTTTTTATAATGTGTTTATTCTTTATCTTATCCTAGTGACTAAAATCTTCTCCATGGCTGGACCCCAAATAATATTCCTTTACGTGCTAAGTGGTATCTAGAGAGTGGGATAGGTTTAATAAATACCCTAATCCTAACGTGTACCCTAACCCTAACCCATACCCTAACCCTAACACGTACCCTAACCCTAACCCAAACCCTAACCCTAACACGTACGCTAATCCTAACCCGTACCCTAAACCAATCCCTAACCCTAAAACTAACCCTAACCCTAACCCTAACCCTAACCCATACCCTACGCCGTACCCTCACCCGTACCCTAACCCGTACCCTAAGCCGTACCCTAACCCTAACCCTAACCCTAACCCATACGCTACGCCGTACCCTCACCCGTACCCTAACCCGTATCCTAAGCCGTACCCTAACCCTAACCCTAACCCTAACCTATACCCTACGCCGTACCCTCACCCGTACCCTAACCCGTACCCTAAGCCGTACCCTAACCCTAACCCTAACCCTAACCCATACGCTACGCCGTACCCTCACCCGTACCCTAACCCGTATCCTAAGCCGTACCCTAACCCTAACCCTAACCCTAACCTATACCCTACGCCATACCCTCACCCGTACCCTCACCCGTACCCTAACCCGTACCCTAACCCTAACCCTAACCCTAACCCTAACCCTAACCCTAACCCATACCCTACGCCGTACCCTAACCCGTACCCTAACCCGTATCCTAAGCCGTACCCTAACCCTAACCAATACCCTACGCAGTACCCTCACCCGTACCCTCACCCGTACCCTAAGCCGTACCCTAACCCTAACCCTAACCCTAACCCTAACCCTAACCCCTACCCTACGCCGTACCCTCACCCGTCCCCTATCCCATACCCTAAGCCGTACCCTAACCCTAACACTAACCCTAACCCATACGCTACGCCGTACCCTCACCCGTACCCTAACCCGTATCCTAAGCCGTACCCTAACCCTAACCCTAACCCTAACCTATACCCTACGCCATACCCTCACCCGTACCCTAAACCGTACCCTAAGCCATACCCTAACCCTAACCCTAACCCTAACCCTAACCCTAACCCTAAACCATACCCTACGCCGTACCCTAACCCGTACCCTAACCCGTATCCTAAGCCGTACCCTAACCCTAACCAATACCCTACGCAGTACCCTCACCCGTACCCTAAGCCGTACCCTAACCCTAACCCTAACCCTAACCCTAACCCCTACCCTACGCCGTACCCTCACCCGTCCCCTATCCCATACCCTAAGCCGTACCCTAACCCTAACACTAACCCTAACCCTAACCCTAACCCTAAACTACCCTTGACTGCTTTTGCCTCCATTAGATTTCCTAAGCACTAGTGTTTTAAGGAACAGGTTAAAAAGAAAATCCTAATGTGATTTTTTTATAATGTGTTTATTCTTTATCTTATCCTAGTGACTAAAATCTTCTCCATGGCTGGACCCCAAATAATATTCCTTTACGTGCTAAGTGGTATCTAGAGAGTGGGATAGGTTTAATAAATACCCTAATCCTAACGTGTACCCTAACCCTAACCCATACCCTAACCCTAACGCGTACCCTAACCCTAACCCAAACCCTAACCCTAACACGTACGCTAATCCTAACCCGTACCCTAAACCAATCCCTAACCCTAAAACTAACCCTAACCCTAACCCTAACCCTAACCCATACCCTACGCCGTACCCTCACCCGTACCCTAACCCGTACCCTAAGCCGTACCCTAACCCTAACCCTAACCCTAACCCATACGCTACGCCGTACCCTCACCCGTACCCTAACCCGTATCCTAAGCCGTACCCTAACCCTAACCCTAACCCTAACCTATACCCTACGCCGTACCCTCACCCATACCCTAACCCGTACCCTAAGCCGTACCCTAACCCTAACCCTAACCCTAACCCATACGCTACGCCGTAACCTCACCCGTACCCTAACCCGTATCCTAAGCCGTACCCTAACCCTAACCCTAACCCTAACCTATACCCTACGCCATACCCTCACCCGTACCCTAACCCGTACCCTAAGCCGTACCCTAACCCTAACCCTAACCCTAACCCTAACCCTAACCCATACCCTACGCCGTACCCTAACCCGTACCCTAACCCGTACCCTAAGCCGTACCCTAACCCTAACCCTAACCCTAACCCTAACCCTAACCCATACCCTACGCCGTACCCTAACCCGTACCCTAACCCGTATCCTAAGCCGTACCCTAACCCTAACCAATACCCTACGCAGTACCCTCACCCGTACCCTCACCCGTACCCTAAGCCGTACCCTAACCCTAACCCTAACCCTAACCCTAACCCTAACCCCTACCCTACACCGTACCCTCACCCGTCCCCTATCCCATACCCTAAGCCGTACCCTAACCCTAACACTAACCCTAACCCTAACCCTAACCCTAAACTACCCTTGACTGCTTTTGCCTCCATTAGATTTCCTAAGCACTAGTGTTTTAAGGAACAGGTTAAAAAGAAAATCCTAATGTGATTTTTTTATAATGTGTTTATTCTTTATCTTATCCTAGTGACTAAAATCTTCTCCATGGCTGGACCCCAAATAATATTCCTTTACGTGCTAAGTGGTATCTAGAGAGTGGGATAGGTTTAATAAATACCCTAATCCTAACGTGTACCCTAACCCTAACCCATACCCTAACCCTAACGCGTACCCTAACCCTAACCCAAACCCTAACCCTAACACGTACGCTAATCCTAACCCGTACCCTAAACCAATCCCTAACCCTAAAACTAACCCTAACCCTAACCCTAACCCTAACCCATACGCTACGCCGTACCCTCACCCGTACCCTAACCCGTATCCTAAGCCGTACCCTAACCCTAACCCTAACCCTAACCTATACCCTACGCCGTACCCTCACCCATACCCTAACCCGTACCCTAAGCCGTACCCTAAACCTAACCCTAACCCATACGCTACGCCGTACCCTCACCCGTACCCTAACCCGTATCCTAAGCCGTACCCTAACCCTAACCCTAACCCTAACCTATACCCTACGCCATACCCTCACCCGTACCCTAACCCGTACCCTAAGCCGTACCCTAACCCTAACCCTAACCCTAACCCTAACCCATACCCTACGCCGTACCCTAACCCGTACCCTAACCCGTATCCTAAGCCGTACCCTAACCCTAACCAATACACTACGCAGTACCCTCACCCGTACCCTCACCCGTACCCTAAGCCGTACCCTAACCCTAACCCTAACCCTAACCCTAACCCTAACCCATACCCTACGCCGTACCCTAACCCGTACCCTAACCCGTATCCTAAGCCGTACCCTAACCCTAACCCTAACCCTAACCTATACCCTACGCCATACCCTCACCCGTACCCTAACCCGTACCCTAAGCCGTACCCTAACCCTAACCCTAACCCTAACCCTAACCCTAACCCATACCCTACGCCGTACCCTAACCCGTACCCTAACCCGTATCCTAAGCCGTACCCTAACCCTAACCAATACACTACGCAGTACCCTCACCCGTACCCTCACCCGTACCCTAAGCCGTACCCTAACCCTAACCCTAACCCTAACCCTAACCCTAACACCTACCCTACACCGTACCCTCACCCGTCCCCTATCCCATACCCTAAGCCGTACCCTAACCCTAACACTAACCCTAACCCTAACCCTAACCCTAAACTACCCTTGACTGCTTTTGCCTCCATTAGATTTCCTAAGCACTAGTGTTTTAAGGAACAGGTTAAAAAGAAAATCCTAATGTGATTTTTTTATAATGTGTTTATTCTTTATCTTATCCTAGTGACTAAAATCTTCTCCATGGCTGGACCCCAAATAATATTCCTTTACGTGCTAAGAGTATCTAGAGAGTGGGATAGGTTTAATAAATACCCTAATCCTAACGTGTACCCTAACCCTAACCCATACCCTAACCCTAACGCGTACCCTAACCCTAACCCAAACCCTAACCCTAACACGTACGCTAATCCTAACCCGTACCCTAAACCAATCCCTAACCCTAAAACTAACCCTAACCCTAACCCTAACCCTAACCCATACCCTACGCCGTACCCTCACCCGTACCCTAACCCGTACCCTAAGCCGTACCCTAACCCTAACCCTAACCCATACGCTACGCCGTACCCTCACCCGTACCCTAACCCGTATCCTAAGCCGTACCCTAACCCTAACCCTAACCCTAACCTATACCCTATGCCGTACCCTCACCCGTACCCTAACCCGTACCCTAAGCCGTACCCTAACCCTAACCCTAACCCTAACCCATACGCTACGCCGTACCCTCACCCGTACCCTAACCCGTATCCTAAGCCGTACCCTAACCCTAACCCTAACCCTAACCTATACCCTACGCCATACCCTCACCCGTACCCTAAACCGTACCCTAAGCCATACCCTAACCCTAACCCTAACCCTAACCCTAACCCTAACCCTAAACCATACCCTACGCCGTACCCTAACCCGTACCCTAACCCGTATCCTAAGCCGTACCCTAACCCTAACCAATACCCTACGCAGTACCCTCACCCGTACCCTAAGCCGTACCCTAACCCTAACCCTAACCCTAACCCTAACCCCTACCCTACGCCGTACCCTCACCCGTCCCCTATCCCATACCCTAAGCCGTACCCTAACCCTAACACTAACCCTAACCCTAACCCTAACCCTAAACTACCCTTGACTGCTTTTGCCTCCATTAGATTTCCTAAGCACTAGTGTTTTAAGGAACAGGTTAAAAAGAAAATCCTAATGTGATTTTTTTATAATGTGTTTATTCTTTATCTTATCCTAGTGACTAAAATCTTCTCCATGGCTGGACCCCAAATAATATTCCTTTACGTGCTAAGTGGTATCTAGAGAGTGGGATAGGTTTAATAAATACCCTAATCCTAACGTGTACCCTAACCCTAACCCATACCCTAACCCTAACGCGTACCCTAACCCTAACCCAAACCCTAACCCTAACACGTACGCTAATCCTAACCCGTACCCTAAACCAATCCCTAACCCTAAAACTAACCCTAACCCTAACCCTAACCCTAACCCATACCCTACGCCGTACCCTCACCCGTACCCTAACCCGTACCCTAAGCCGTACCCTAACCCTAACCCTAACCCTAACCCATACGCTACGCCGTACCCTCACCCGTACCCTAACCCGTATCCTAAGCCGTACCCTAACCCTAACCCTAACCCTAACCTATACCCTACGCCGTACCCTCACCCGTACCCTAGCCCGTACCCTAAGCCGTACCCTAACCCTAACCCTAACCCTAACCCATACGCTACGCCGTACCCTCACCCGTACCCTAACCCGTATCCTAAGCCGTACCCTAACCCTAACCCTAACCCTAACCTATACCCTACGCCATACCCTCACCCGTACCCTAACCCGTACCCTAAGCCGTACCCTAACCCTAACCCTAACCCTAACCCTAACCCTAACCCTAACCCATACCCTACGCCGTACCCTAACCCGTACCCTAACCCGTATCCTAAGCCGTACCCTAACCCTAACCAATACCCTACGCAGTACCCTCACCCGTACCCTCACCTGTACCCTAAGCCGTACCCTAACCCTAACCCTAACCCTAACCCTAACCCTAACCCCTACCCTACGCCGTACCCTCACCCGTCCCCTATCCCATACCCTAAGCCGTACCCTAACCCTAACACTAACCCTAACCCTAACCCTAACCCTAAACTACCCTTGACTGCTTTTGCCTCCATTAGATTTCCTAAGCACTAGTGTTTTAAGGAACAGGTTAAAAAGAAAATCCTAATGTGATTTTTTTATAATGTGTTTATTCTTTATCTTATCCTAGTGACTAAAATCTTCTCCATGGCTGGACCCCAAATAATATTCCTTTACGTGCTAAGTGGTATCTAGAGAGTGGGATAGGTTTAATAAATACCCTAATCCTAACGTGTACCCTAACCCTAACCCATACCCTAACCCTAACGCGTACCCTAACCCTAACCCAAACCCTAACCCTAACACGTACGCTAATGCTAACCCGTACCCTAAACCAATCCCTAACCCTAAAACTAACCCTAACCCTAACCCTAACCCTAACCCATACCCTACGCCGTACCCTCACCCGTACCCTAACCCGTACCCTAAGCCGTACCCTAACCCTAACCCTAACCCTAACCCATACGCTACGCCGTACCCTCACCCGTACCCTAACCCGTATCCTAAGCCGTACCCTAACCCTAACCCTAACCCTAACCTATACCCTACGCCATACCCTCACCCGTACCCTAACCCGTACCCTAAGCCGTACCCTAACCCTAACCCTAACCCTAACCCTAACCCTAACCCATACCCTACGCCGTACCCTAACCCGTACCCTAACCCGTATCCTAAGCCATACCCTAACCCTAACCAATGCCCTACGCAGTACCCTCACCCGTACCCTCACCCGTACCCTCACCCGTACCCTAACCCTAACCCTAACCCTAACCCTAACCCTAACCCCTACCCTACGCCGTACCCTCACCCGTCCCCTATCCCATACCCTAAGCGTACCCTAACCCTAACACTAACCCTAACCCTAACCCTAACCCTAAACTACCCTTGACTGCTTTTGCCTCCATTAGATTTCCTAAGCACTAGTGTTTTAAGGAACAGGTTAAAAAGAAAATCCTAATGTGATTTTTTTATAATGTGTTTATTCTTTATCTTATCCTAGTGACTAAAATCTTCTCCATGGCTGGACCCCAAATAATATTCCTTTACGTGCTAAGTGGTATCTAGAGAGTGGGATAGGTTTAATAAATACCCTAATCCTAACGTGTACCCTAACCCTAAACCATACCCTAACCCTAACGCGTACCCTAACCCTAACCCAAACCCTAACCCTAACACGTACGCTAATCCTAACCCGTACCCTAAACCAATCCCTAACCCTAAAACTAACCCTAACCCTAACCCTAACCCTAACCCATACCCTACGCCGTACCCTCACCCGTACCCTAACCCGTACCCTAAGCCGTACCCTAACCCTAACCCTAACCCTAACCCATACGCTACGCCGTACCCTCACCCGTACCCTAACCCGTATCCTAAGCCGTACCCTAACCCTAACCCTAACCCTAACCTATACCCTACGCCGTACCCTCACCCGTACCCTAACCCGTACCCTAAGCCGTACCCTAACCCTAACCCTAACCCTAACCCATACGCTACGCCGTACCCTCACCCGTACCCTAACCCGTATCCTAAGCCGTACCCTAACCCTAACCCTAACTCTAACCTATACCCTACGCCATACCCTCACCCGTACCCTAACCCGTACCCTAAGCCGTACCCTAACCCTAACCCTAACCCTAACCCTAACCCTAACCCATATCCTACGCCGTACCCTAACCCGTACCCTAACCCGTATCCTAAGCCGTACCCTAACCCTAACCAATACCCTACGCAGTACCCTCACCCGTACCCTCACCCGTACCCTAAGCCCTACACTAACCCTAACCCTAACCCTAACCCTAACCCTAACCCCTACCCTACGCCGTACCCTCACCCGTCCCCTATCCCATACCCTAAGCCGTACCCTAACCCTAACACTAACCCTAACCCTAACCCTAACCCTAAACTACCCTTGACTGCTTTTGCCTCCATTAGATTTCCTAAGCACTAGTGTTTTAAGGAACAGGTTAAAAAGAAAATCCTAATGTGATTTTTTTATAATGTGTTTATTCTTTATCTTATCCTAGTGACTAAAATCTTCTCCATGGCTGGACTCCAAATACTATTCCTTTACGTGCTAAGTGGTATCTAGAGAGTGGGATAGGTTTAATAAATACCCTAATCCTAACGTGTACCCTAACCCTAACCCATACCCTAACCCTAACGCGTACCCTAACCCTAACCCAAACCCTAACCCTAACACGTACGCTAATCCTAACCCGTACCCTAAACCAATCCCTAACCCTAAAACTAACCCTAACCCTAACCCTAACCCTAACCCATACCCTACGCCGTACCCTCACCCGTACCCTAACCCGTACCCTAAGCCGTACCCTAACCCTAACCCTAACCCTAACCCATACGCTACGCCGTACACTCACCCGTACCCTAACCCGTATCCTAAGCCGTACCCTAATCCTAACCCTAACCTATACCCTACGCCGTACCCTCACCCGTACCCTAACCCGTACCCTAAGCCGTACCCTAACCCTAACCCTTACCCTAACCCATACGCTACGCCGTACCCTCACCCGTACCCTAACCCGTATCCTAAGCTGTACCCTAACCCTAACCCTAACCCTAACATATACCCTACGCCATACCCTCACCCGTACCCTAACCCGTACCCTAAGCCGTACCCTAACCCTAACCCTAACCCTAACCCTAACCCATACCCTACGCCGTACCCTCACCCGTACCCTAACCCGTATCCTAAGCCGTACCCTAACCCTAACCAATACCCTACGCAGTACCCTCACCCGTACCCTCACCCTAACCCTAACCCTAACCCTAACCCTAACCCCTACCCTACGCCGTACCCTCACCCGTCCCCTATCCCATACCCTAAGCCGTACCCTAACCCTAACACTAACCCTAACCCTAACCCTAACCCTAAACTACCCTTGACTGCTTTTGCCTCCATTAGATTTCCTAAGCACTAGTGTTTTAAGGAACAGGTTAAAACGAAAATCCTAATGTGATTTTTTTATAATGTGTTTATTCTTTATCTTATCCTAGTGACTAAAATCTTCTCCATGGCTGGACCCCAAATAATATTCCTTTACGTGCTAAGTGGTATCTAGAGAGTGGGATAGGTTTAATAAATACCCTAATCCTAACGTGTACCCTAACCCTAACCCATACCCTAACCCTAACGCGTACCCTAACCCTAACCCAAACCCTAACCCTAACACGTACGCTAATCCTAACCCGTACCCTAAACCAATCCCTAACCCTAAAACTAACCCTAACCCTAACCCTAACCCTATCCCATAGCCTACGCCGTACCCTCACCCGTACCCTAACCCGTACCCTAAGCCGTACCCTAACCCTAACCCTAACCCTAACACATACGCTACGCCGTACCCTCACCCGTACCCTAACCCGTATACTAAGCCGTACCCTAACCCTAACCCTAACCCTAACCTATACACTACGCCGTACCCTCACCCGTACCCTAACCCGTACCGTAAGCCGTACCCTAACCCTAACCCTAACCCTAACCCATACGCTACGCCGTACCCTCACGCGTACCCTAACCCGTATCCTAAGCCGTACCCTAACCCTAACCCTAACCCTAACCTATACCCTACGCCATACCCTCACCCGTACCCTAACCCGTACCCTAACCCGTACCCTAACCCGTATCCTAAGCCGTACCCTAACCCTAACCAATACACTACGCAATACCCTCACCCGTACCCTCACCCGTACCCTAAGCCGTACCCTAACCCTAACCCTAACCCTAACCCCTACCCTACGCCGTACCCTCACCCGTCCCCTATCCCATACCCTAAGCCGTACCCTAACCCTAACACTAACCCTAACCCTAACCCTAACCCTAAACTACCCTTGACTGCTTTTGCCTCCATTAGATTTCCTAAGCACTAGTGTTTTAAGGAACAGGTTAAAGAGAAAATCCTAATGTGATTTTTTTATAATGTGTTTATTCTTTATCTTATCCTAGTGACTAAAATCTTCTCCATGGCTGGACCCCAAATAATATTCCTTTACGTGCTAAGTGGTATCTAGAGAGTGGGATAGGTTTAATAAATACCCTAATCCTAACGTGTACCCTAAACCTAACCCATACCCTAACCCTAACGCGTACCCTAACCCTAACCCAAACCCTAACCCTAACACGTACGCTAATCCTAACCCGTACCCTAAACCAATCCCTAACCCTAAAACTAACCCTAACCCTAACCCTAACCCTAACCCATACCCTATGCCGTACCCTCACCCGTACCCTAACCCGTACCCTAAGCCGTACCCTAACCCTAACCCTAACCCTAACCCATACGCTACGCCGTACCCTCACCCGTACCCTAACCCGTATCCTAAGCCGTACCCTAACCCTAACCCTAACCCTAACCTATACCCTACGCCGTACCCTCACCCGTACCCTAACCCGTACCCTAAGCCGTACCCTAACCCTAACCCTAACCCTAACCCATACGCTACGCCGTACCCTCACCCGTACACTAACCCGTATCCTAGGCCGTACCCTAACCCTAACCCTAACCCTAACCTATACCCTACGCCATACCCTCACCCGTACCCTAACCCGTACCCTAAGCCGTACCCTAACCCTAACCCTAACCCTAACCCTAACCCATACCCTACGCCGTACCCTAACCCGTACCCTAACCCGTATCCTAAGCCGTACACTAACCCTAACCAATACCCTACGCAGTACCCTCACCCGTACCCTCACCCGTACCCTAAGCCGTACCCTAACCCTAACCCTAACCCTAACCCTAACCCCTACCCTACGCCGTACCCTCACCCGTCCCCTATCCCATACCCTAAGCCGTACCCTAACCCTAACACTAACCCTAACCCTAACCCTAACCCTAAACTACCCTTGACTGCTTTTGCCTCCATTAGATTTCCTAAGCACTAGTGTTTTAAGGAACAGGTTAAAAAGAAAATCCTAATGTGATTTTTTTATAATGTGTTTATTCTTTATCTTATCCTAGTGACTAAAATCTTCTCCATGGCTGGACCCCAAATAATATTCCTTTACATGCTAAGTGGTATCTAGAGAGTGGGATAGGTTTAATAAATACCCTAATCCTAACGTGTACCCTAACCCTAACCCATACCCTAACCCTAACGCGTACCCTAACCCTAACCCAAACCCTAACCCTAACACGTACGCTAATCCTAACCCGTACCCTAAACCAATCCCTAACCCTAAAACTAACCCTAACCCTAACCCTAACCCTAACCCATACCCTACGCCGTACCCTCACCCGTACCCTAACCCGTACCCTAAGCCGTACCCTAACCCTAACCCTAACCCTAACCCATACGCTACGCCGTACCCTCACCCGTACCCTAACCCGTATCCTAAGCCGTACCCTAACCCTAACCCTAACCTATACCCTACGCCGTACCCTCACCCGTACCCTAACCCGTACCCTAAGCCGTACCCTAACCCTAACCCTAACCCATACGCTACGCCGTACCCTCACCCGTACCCTAACCCGTATCCTAAGCCGTACCCTAACCCTAACCCTAACCCTAACCTATACCCTACGCCATACCCTCACCCGTACCCTAACCCGTATCCTAAGCCGTACCCTAACCCTAACCCTAACCCTAACCCTAACCCTAACCCTAACCCATACCCTACGCCGTACCCTAACCCGTACCCTAACCCGTATCCTAAGCCGTACCCTAACCCTAACCAATACCCTACGCAGTACCCTCACCCGTACCCTAACCCGTACCCTAAGCCGTACCCTAACCCTAACCCTAACCCTAACCCTAACCCCTACCCTACGCCGTACCCTCACCCGTCCCCTATCCCATACCCTAAGCCGTACCCTAACCCTAACACTAACCCTAACCCTAACCCTAACCCTAAACTACCCTTGACTGCTTTTGCCTCCATTAGATTTCCTAAGCACTAGTGTTTTAAGGAACAGGTTAAAAAGAAAATCCTAATGTGATTTTTTTATAATGTGTTTATTCTTTATCTTATCCTAGTGACTAAAATCTTCTCCATGGCTGGACCCCAAATAATATTCCTTTACGTGCTAAGTGGTATCTAGAGAGTGGGATAGGTTTAATAAATACCCTAATCCTAACGTGTACCCTAACCCTAACCCATACCCTAACCCTAACGCGTACCCAACCCTAACCCAAACCCTAACCCTAACACGTACGCTAATCCTAACCCGTACCCTAAACCAATCTCTAACCCTAAAACTAACCCTAACCCTAACCCTAACCCTAACCCATACCCTACGCCGTACCCTCACCCGTACCCTAACCCGTACCCTAAGCCGTACCCTAACCCTAACCCTAACCCTAACCCATACGCTACGCCGTACCCTCACCCGTACCCTAACCCGTATCCTAAGCCGTACCCTAACCCTAACCCTAACCCTAACCTATACCCTACGCCGTACCCTCACCCGTACCCTAACCCGTACCCTAAGCCGTACCCTAACCCTAACCCTAACCCTAACCCATACGCTACGCCGTACCCTCACCCGTACCCTAACCCGTATCCTAAGCCGTACCCTAACCCTAACCCTAACCCTAACCTATACCCTACGCCGTACCCTCACCCGTACACTAACCCGTACCCTAAGCCGTACCCTAACCCTAACCCTAACCCTAACCCTAACCCTAACCCTAACCCATACCCTACGCCGTACCCTAACCCGTACCCTAACCCGTATCCTAAGCCGTACCCTAACCCTAACCAATACCCTACGCAGTACCCTCACCCGTACCCTCACCCGTACCCTAAGCCGTACCCTAACCCTAACCCTAACCCTAACCCTAACCCTAACCCCTACCCTACGCCGTACCCTCACCCGTCCCCTATCCCATACCCTAAGCCGTACCCTAACCCTAACACTAACCCTAACCCTAACCCTAACCCTAAACTACCCTTGACTGCTTTTGCCTCCATTAGATTTCCTAAGCACTAGTGTTTTAAGGAACAGGTTAAAAAGAAAATCCTAATGTGATTTTTTTATAATGTGTTTATTCTTTATCTTATCCTAGTGACTAAAATCTTCTCCATGGCTGGACCCCAAATAATATTCCTTTACGTGCTAAGTGGTATCTAGAGAGTGGGATAGGTTTAATAAATACCCTAATCCTAACGTGTACCCTAACCCTAACCCATACCCTAACCCTAACGCGTACCCTAACCCTAACCCAAACCCTAACCCTAACACGTACGCTAATCCTAACCCGTACCCTAAACCAATCCCTAACCCTAAAACTAACCCTAACCCTAACCCTAACCCTAACCCATACCCTACGCCGTACCCTCACCCGTACCCTAACCCGTACCCTAAGCCGTACCCTAACCCTAACCCTAACCCTAACCCATACCCTACGCCGTACCCTCACCCTTACCCTAACCCGTACCCTAAGCCGTACCCTAACCCTAACCCTAACCCTAACCCATACGCTACGCCGTACCCTCACCCGTACCCTAACCCGTATCCTAAGCCGTACCCTAACCCTAACCCTAACCCTAACCTATACCCTACGCCGTACCCTCACCCGTACCCTAACCCGTACCCTAAGCCGTACCCTAACCCTAACCCTAACCCTAACCCTAACCCCTACCCTACGCCGTACCCTCACCCGTCCCCTATCCCATACCCTAAGCCGTACCCTAACCCTAACACTAACCCTAACCCTAACCCTAACCCTAAACTACCCTTGACTGCTTTTGCCTCCATTAGATTTCCTAAGCACTAGTGTTTTAAGGAACAGGTTAAAACGAAAATCCTAATGTGATTTTTTTATAATGTGTTTATTCTTTATCTTATCCTAGTGACTAAAATCTTCTCCATGGCTGGACCCCAAATAATATTCCTTTACGTGCTAAGTGGTATCTAGAGAGTGGGATAGGTTTAATAAATACCCTAATCCTAACGTGTACCCTAACCCTAACCCATACCCTAACCCTAACGCGTACCCTAACCCTAACCCAAACCCTAACCCTAACACGTACGCTAATCCTAACCCGTACCCTAAACCAATCCCTAACCCTAAAACTAACCCTAACCCTAACCCTAACCCTATCCCATAGCCTACGCCGTACCCTCACCCGTACCCTAACCCGTACCCTAAGCCGTACCCTAACCCTAACCCTAACCCTAACACATACGCTACGCCGTACCCTCACCCGTACCCTAACCCGTATACTAAGCCGTACCCTAACCCTAACCCTAACCCTAACCTATACACTACGCCGTACCCTCACCCGTACCCTAACCCGTACCGTAAGCCGTACCCTAACCCTAACCCTAACCCTAACCCATACGCTACGCCGTACCCTCACGCGTACCCTAACCCGTATCCTAAGCCGTACCCTAACCCTAACCCTAACCCTAACCTATACCCTACGCCATACCCTCACCCGTACCCTAACCCGTACCCTAACCCGTACCCTAACCCGTATCCTAAGCCGTACCCTAACCCTAACCAATACACTACGCAATACCCTCACCCGTACCCTCACCCGTACCCTAAGCCGTACCCTAACCCTAACCCTAACCCTAACCCCTACCCTACGCCGTACCCTCACCCGTCCCCTATCCCATACCCTAAGCCGTACCCTAACCCTAACACTAACCCTAACCCTAACCCTAACCCTAAACTACCCTTGACTGCTTTTGCCTCCATTAGATTTCCTAAGCACTAGTGTTTTAAGGAACAGGTTAAAGAGAAAATCCTAATGTGATTTTTTTATAATGTGTTTATTCTTTATCTTATCCTAGTGACTAAAATCTTCTCCATGGCTGGACCCCAAATAATATTCCTTTACGTGCTAAGTGGTATCTAGAGAGTGGGATAGGTTTAATAAATACCCTAATCCTAACGTGTACCCTAAACCTAACCCATACCCTAACCCTAACGCGTACCCTAACCCTAACCCAAACCCTAACCCTAACACGTACGCTAATCCTAACCCGTACCCTAAACCAATCCCTAACCCTAAAACTAACCCTAACCCTAACCCTAACCCTAACCCATACCCTATGCCGTACCCTCACCCGTACCCTAACCCGTACCCTAAGCCGTACCCTAACCCTAACCCTAACCCTAACCCATACGCTACGCCGTACCCTCACCCGTACCCTAACCCGTATCCTAAGCCGTACCCTAACCCTAACCCTAACCCTAACCTATACCCTACGCCGTACCCTCACCCGTACCCTAACCCGTACCCTAAGCCGTACCCTAACCCTAACCCTAACCCTAACCCATACGCTACGCCGTACCCTCACCCGTACACTAACCCGTATCCTAGGCCGTACCCTAACCCTAACCCTAACCCTAACCTATACCCTACGCCATACCCTCACCCGTACCCTAACCCGTACCCTAAGCCGTACCCTAACCCTAACCCTAACCCTAACCCTAACCCATACCCTACGCCGTACCCTAACCCGTACCCTAACCCGTATCCTAAGCCGTACACTAACCCTAACCAATACCCTACGCAGTACCCTCACCCGTACCCTCACCCGTACCCTAAGCCGTACCCTAACCCTAACCCTAACCCTAACCCTAACCCCTACCCTACGCCGTACCCTCACCCGTCCCCTATCCCATACCCTAAGCCGTACCCTAACCCTAACACTAACCCTAACCCTAACCCTAACCCTAAACTACCCTTGACTGCTTTTGCCTCCATTAGATTTCCTAAGCACTAGTGTTTTAAGGAACAGGTTAAAAAGAAAATCCTAATGTGATTTTTTTATAATGTGTTTATTCTTTATCTTATCCTAGTGACTAAAATCTTCTCCATGGCTGGACCCCAAATAATATTCCTTTACATGCTAAGTGGTATCTAGAGAGTGGGATAGGTTTAATAAATACCCTAATCCTAACGTGTACCCTAACCCTAACCCATACCCTAACCCTAACGCGTACCCTAACCCTAACCCAAACCCTAACCCTAACACGTACGCTAATCCTAACCCGTACCCTAAACCAATCCCTAACCCTAAAACTAACCCTAACCCTAACCCTAACCCTAACCCATACCCTACGCCGTACCCTCACCCGTACCCTAACCCGTACCCTAAGCCGTACCCTAACCCTAACCCTAACCCTAACCCATACGCTACGCCGTACCCTCACCCGTACCCTAACCCGTATCCTAAGCCGTACCCTAACCCTAACCCTAACCTATACCCTACGCCGTACCCTCACCCGTACCCTAACCCGTACCCTAAGCCGTACCCTAACCCTAACCCTAACCCATACGCTACGCCGTACCCTCACCCGTACCCTAACCCGTATCCTAAGCCGTACCCTAACCCTAACCCTAACCCTAACCTATACCCTACGCCATACCCTCACCCGTACCCTAACCCGTATCCTAAGCCGTACCCTAACCCTAACCCTAACCCTAACCCTAACCCTAACCCTAACCCATACCCTACGCCGTACCCTAACCCGTACCCTAACCCGTATCCTAAGCCGTACCCTAACCCTAACCAATACCCTACGCAGTACCCTCACCCGTACCCTAACCCGTACCCTAAGCCGTACCCTAACCCTAACCCTAACCCTAACCCTAACCCCTACCCTACGCCGTACCCTCACCCGTCCCCTATCCCATACCCTAAGCCGTACCCTAACCCTAACACTAACCCTAACCCTAACCCTAACCCTAAACTACCCTTGACTGCTTTTGCCTCCATTAGATTTCCTAAGCACTAGTGTTTTAAGGAACAGGTTAAAAAGAAAATCCTAATGTGATTTTTTTATAATGTGTTTATTCTTTATCTTATCCTAGTGACTAATATCTTCTCCATGGCTGGACCCCAAATAATATTCCTTTACGTGCTAAGTGGTATCTAGAGAGTGGGATAGGTTTAATAAATACCCTAATCCTAACGTGTACCCTAACCCTAACCCATACCCTAACCCTAACGCGTACCCAACCCTAACCCAAACCCTAACCCTAACACGTACGCTAATCCTAACCCGTACCCTAAACCAATCTCTAACCCTAAAACTAACCCTAACCCTAACCCTAACCCTAACCCATACCCTACGCCGTACCCTCACCCGTACCCTAACCCGTACCCTAAGCCGTACCCTAACCCTAACCCTAACCCTAACCCATACGCTACGCCGTACCCTCACCCGTACCCTAACCCGTATCCTAAGCCGTACCCTAACCCTAACCCTAACCCTAACCTATACCCTACGCCGTACCCTCACCCGTACCCTAACCCGTACCCTAAGCCGTACCCTAACCCTAACCCTAACCCTAACCCATACGCTACGCCGTACCCTCACCCGTACCCTAACCCGTATCCTAAGCCGTACCCTAACCCTAACCCTAACCCTAACCTATACCCTACGCCGTACCCTCACCCGTACACTAACCCGTACCCTAAGCCGTACCCTAACCCTAACCCTAACCCTAACCCTAACCCTAACCCTAACCCATACCCTACGCCGTACCCTAACCCGTACCCTAACCCGTATCCTAAGCCGTACCCTAACCCTAACCAATACCCTACGCAGTACCCTCACCCGTACCCTCACCCGTACCCTAAGCCGTACCCTAACCCTAACCCTAACCCTAACCCTAACCCTAACCCCTACCCTACGCCGTACCCTCACCCGTCCCCTATCCCATACCCTAAGCCGTACCCTAACCCTAACACTAACCCTAACCCTAACCCTAACCCTAAACTACCCTTGACTGCTTTTGCCTCCATTAGATTTCCTAAGCACTAGTGTTTTAAGGAACAGGTTAAAAAGAAAATCCTAATGTGATTTTTTTATAATGTGTTTATTCTTTATCTTATCCTAGTGACTAAAATCTTCTCCATGGCTGGACCCCAAATAATATTCCTTTACGTGCTAAGTGGTATCTAGAGAGTGGGATAGGTTTAATAAATACCCTAATCCTAACGTGTACCCTAACCCTAACCCATACCCTAACCCTAACGCGTACCCTAACCCTAACCCAAACCCTAACCCTAACACGTACGCTAATCCTAACCCGTACCCTAAACCAATCCCTAACCCTAAAACTAACCCTAACCCTAACCCTAACCCTAACCCATACCCTACGCCGTACCCTCACCCGTACCCTAACCCGTACCCTAAGCCGTACCCTAACCCTAACCCTAACCCTAACCCATACCCTACGCCGTACCCTCACCCTTACCCTAACCCGTACCCTAAGCCGTACCCTAACCCTAACCCTAACCCTAACCCATACGCTACGCCGTACCCTCACCCGTACCCTAACCCGTATCCTAAGCCGTACCCTAACCCTAACCCTAACCCTAACCTATACCCTACGCCGTACCCTCACCCGTACCCTAACCCGTACCCTAAGCCGTACCCTAACCCTAACCCTAACCCTAACCCTAACCCCTACCCTACGCCGTACCCTCACCCGTCCCCTATCCCATACCCTAAGCCGTACCCTAACCCTAACACTAACCCTAACCCTAACCCTAACCCTAAACTACCCTTGACTGCTTTTGCCTCCATTAGATTTCCTAAGCACTAGTGTTTTAAGGAACAGGTTAAAAAGAAAATCCTAATGTGATTTTTTTATAATGTGTTTATTCTTTATCTTATCCTAGTGACTAAAATCTTCTCCATGGCTGGACCCCAAATAATATTCCTTTACGTGCTAAGTGGTATCTAGAGAGTGGGATAGGTTTAATAAATACCCTAATCCTAACGTGTACCCTAACCCTAACCCATACCCTAACCCTAACGCGTACCCTAACCCTAACCCAAACCCTAACCCTAACACGTACGCTAATCCTAACCCGTACCCTAAATCAATCCCTAACCCTAAAACTAACCCTAACCCTAACCCTAACCCTAACCCATACCCTACGCCGTACCCTCACCCGTACCCTAACCCGTACCCTAAGCCGTACCCTAACCCTAACCCTAACCCTAACCCATACGCTACGCCGTACCCTCACCCGTACCCTAACCCGTATCC